>NW_027263082.1:185525-187950 GCF_902827115.2 Pseudochaenichthys georgianus | reverse complement strand
TTGCCACCTATTGGAGAGCTTCAGTAAAAGCAAGAGAAGCCCAACATGCTCAGTCAGTCTTCATGTCTGCTATAAGAGCAGTAACTCAGATGATGTATTTTACTGTATCTAAAAAATAAAGAATAATATGTTGTTTTCTGTATTAATGTATACTTTCTCTGCACTGATGCCAAAAAGACTGTGGAAGATTCTTAAAAAAAACGCTTTTGCTTCTGCTGAATGATTATCGTGAGTGGCCATATCCCGATTCTGATGATAAAGAGTGGTCTTTATTTAGAAGAAGAACAAGTCTGACTGCAGTTTTGTCTGCCGTTTATTAAGCAATTACCCATGCAGGTTGTTTTCTTTCTTGGATCATCATTTGTCTCAACATATCCATGCTGCTGTGGTGTCATTCAGAAAATACAAAGTGACAGTAGTGTGTGGATGTGGACTGGTTCAATACCTTTGCAGAATAATAGATAGATAAATGGAAAGTGATAGTGCGTTAGTCAGTGGGAAATACATCTCTAACAAATCTATTTGCGTAAGGTCCCGTGTTGCCATTTGATTGGACGTTATTAATTAATATTCCAGCAATTCATGTACAAATCTAAGCTTTCATAATATAATAGTTCACGTCTTTCTAAACCTAAATACTTAAAAACCTTTGAAGAACAACACAAGTACCCCAAACCCGAGTGTATCTAAAATACATTTTAATCTTGCTGAAATGAGTTTTTCACAATATTGTTGACATTATTAATCTTCGTTCTCTTCTTCCTCGCTCAGGTCTTCTTTACCGTCTGCAAACAGAACTGTACAATCATGTTCATGTAAATTGTTCTACATCAAGGCACAAGACAACAGCCGTTGTGGGGGGGGCCTTGGGTAGGCTGATCTTTAATGGCGTCCCTCTGGCACACAGAAAAACAGGGTACCCTCGGGAAGGAAAGGGAGATATGGATATGGATCTCAAATGGGGAGGTGGTCTCATAGAAATGTGCTCTAACGAGGTGAAAGGAAGGGGAAACAATAACAACTGCAGCTTTCATTTTATTTTCCAATGATACTCATGTATAAAAAAGAGGAACCATTAGGGTATTTTTTTTGTCTTCAGGAGTTCATTTGTTCATAAAGTAAAGTGCTTTTTTCTCATTTTTTTCTCTTATTTGCCAAAAGCAAAAGGTTTCACTAACAGGATGGAGATGGGAACGAGAAAGTCCAGTGGCGTCTCTTTTTTCCCCGTAACAATGTGAGGGAGTGGGTAAAGGGCCAGGTCAGTGTTTTTATTTTCTGCTTTGTTTTTGTTGATTTTTGTTCTCAGGGTTTTTTTCTGGTGTTTTCTTGTCTGGGTTCAACCACTGAAAGAAAGAAAGACAAGAAAGGAAGACAATTAATATACATTTAAAGGTTTTGAAAGGACTACACTATTCATCAATAGTCCATTTTAAATTATTACACGATGAACCAAATAAGATTTTAATCCATGTATCATCAAATGAATACGAAAAGGTGTTATTGCCTAAAACATTTTTTATAAATCTGGGTTTTATTTGTATGTTATGAGCGGTTTGAATATTTAAGTTTTAATCTTTAATATTACAACTTTATTCTACAGTAAGTATGATTCTCTGACTGATCACAAATGGTCAATCATAAACAATACATAAGCAATGAGTACAATTGAAGAGATCCCGTAAAAAAAATAAGAGGTAGAAGTAGAGAAGAAGAAGAAGAAGAAGAAGAAGAAGAAGAAGAAGAAGTACAACAATAAGTAGTAGAAGAAGAAGAACTAGTACAACAATAAGTAGTAGAAGAAGAAGAACTAGTACAACAATAAGTAGTAGAAGAAGTAACAGTAAAGAAGAAGAACTGTATTCACCGTTTCCCTGAAGGTGTTGGAGTCTCACATCTGAACGTTTCTCCTCCGCCTCCCGAAGGCCTTGGCGCCGACGTTGGTGGGGACGAAGTTGCTGTTTCCCATCCCCCCCGACCGGCTGAGGAAGTCCGCCAGGCGGTGGGTCACGCAGGTGGCCGTGTTGCAGGCTCGCTTCTGTGCTGTAACGCTGCTTCCGGAGAACAAACCCGGGGTTAACGCCTGCTGTCACGCTCATCAATAAGACACGCAGTGCATCGTATCAACAGTCACGTGACACCACAGGACATACAGGTACAAATATGCATCAAGCCCTGAAAGCTTCAATCGCATATTTTCTTCTCATTTTTCTTACCTTTAAACTCGTTGAGAACTTGTTTTTAAAATCCTTTATGTCCAAACATGTTTATAAAGCACCCATTGGCTGTGTTAAAGAACCCCTAATAATGAAAATGAGCTAAGGCTTCCTGGTAGAAAAATACGTTTATTGAACAAGAAACATGGTGTCGCATGAGTGGATAATTTATTAATGGTTGGATTAAGTGATCTCTCTCAACTCCTGGATTT
>NW_027263082.1:165525-180525 GCF_902827115.2 Pseudochaenichthys georgianus | reverse complement strand
TCACCCGTGTCAGACGCTAAATCACCGCTGAATAGACAGCTGCTGGGTCTCGAGCCACATCTTCCAATCTGCATCACTGCTGTCCACTGTGCCGCCTAGCGTGTCGCACAGTGACAGACCGAGACACACCAGGAGACCTCTTTAAAAAGTATAACTTTATCTTGAATACTCATATCCAATTCAGCCTGTTGACCTTTCATGCAAAGCTTTAAAGGGTCCCTAGTATGCTTGTTATTATTCCTGTAGTGTGTTATTTAGGTTTCTGTGCATGTCAATGTCTGCAAAGAATAACGTCTCAAAGACTGGGCTCTGGTTTCAAACAGAGGGAGAAGAGAAAAACATTAAAGCATGGGGACATGTCACAGTACAGCCAATCAATACTGAACCTGAGAATTAGCATGATATGGCCCCTTTAAGCTAACATGTATATGACTGTTTACTTTGTACAATTTAATTTCCTCTACTGGTTCTACATGCTGCCAGGTTGCTTGGGAAAGCGTTTAAGTTCATCGTGACCTATAGTAATATACGATAAAGTATTTGCTGATTAAATGTTCTATTATTCATCTGAATCTTGACACTAAGTTATCAAATAATTGTAGCTGAATAGATACATATGTTTGCTTCTGAATTGTATCGAAGCATAAAGTAGCTGAAAATGGAAATGCGAGTCCACATAAGTACAGCAATAGAGTGAATACTGCCTGTCACTGTGTCATCGTTTGGCTTCAAATAAACATGTGTCCTGGTGCCTTTTACCGAGTTTACAGCTGTGTGTGTGTGTGTGTGTGTGTGTGTGTGTGTGTGTGTGTGTGTGTGTGTGTGTGTGTGTGTGTGTGTGTGTGTGTGTGTGTGTGTGTGTGTGTGTGTGTGTGTGTGTGTGTGTGTGTGTGTGTGTGTGTGTGTGTGTGTGTGTGTGTGTGTGTGTGTGTGTGTGTGTGTGTGTGTGTGTGTGTGTGTGTGTGTGTGTGTGTGTGTGTGTGTGTGTGTGTGTGTGTGTGTGTGTGTGTGTCATCTCCACCCTGGGGAGCTGGACAGGCCGTCCTGTCTCCTCCAAAGTTTCCCTCGGTTCCTGAAAAACTTTTGAGCATCGAGTCAATACGCTAACCTTTTAAGCTACCCCCCCTCCAGCACTCCCACCCTGGTGTAAGTTATCGCTGGGGACTCAATGGCCGCTGTCTGGTGCTGGGGTTGTATTGGGTTTGAACAGACATCATGCTAGTTCAGATCTTAATGGATGTATGTGGCCAATGGAGGAGCAATGTAGCAACAGCCTGCAGAAAAGATGGCAACACATGTCAATGTTGATGTAACTGCTATTACTGTACCGCTGTGCTCCATGAGTTTGATGTCATACCCATACACCTATGGTATTTCCACGAGTTTAAATGTTATGCCTTGTGGCTTTTCGTGGCTTGGTGGGACTATTAAGAATCTCATAAAGACATATGCATTTTTCTAATCTGCTATATGTGAACTATATTTATCAAATCTAAAACTTTAATGAGCCAAAAACACTTTATTGTATTAATTGGTGAATGTTTTTTGGAGATGTAATACATTGTAAAACAGATTAAGATTCTGAATTACTTAATCCTCTACCTCAGTGCCTCTCAAAGTGTGGTCCGCGGACCACTGGTGGTCCGTGAGCGCCCCCTAGTGGTCCGTGAGTATATTGGTAACATTTCACATTTGAAATAAATAAATAAATGTAAGTTTTCCGCACTCTCGCGGGAATATCTCCTCAATGGAGCGAGGTTAAGTTTCACTTTTGATTGCATGATATAGCCCAGATAAACACCTTCATGTGGCCACTTGTTTGTACCATTTTCAGGCGATTTGTAAAAAACGATGTGTTTTTGGATATTTGTGGAGTTAGGTGGTCCGCGAGTGTTTTTTTATTGGTTAAGTGGTCCTTGGTATGAAAAAGTTTGAGAAACACTGCTCTACCTCATCTCAAATCTGAAATAAAAAAAATAATCACGAAAATTGAGACTCACAGCTGCTCGTCGTTAACCTATCAGTTAGATACATTTAGGGCGGTTTATTTGCAAAATCACATCATATTATTTACTAATTTCTCTAGTTTTTCTAGTCACGTTTTTTGCGATTCCCCTACACAAAACACAGCAGCTTTTTAATCTCCCTTGTCACAGTATGCATTTGTTTACAGGTCGTTTTCAAAAATGTTGTTACGTACGTTTATTTTATTTCTTGTTAAGTAAATTCTATATATATTGCCCCAAATCTTTAATACGGCTCAAATGGCTTTACAATCTGTACAGCTTATAAAACACTTTCACATTTTCCCACATCATAGCAGGAAAACCACAGGTGTAATTAAATAACCAACACAGTGTCACGGCATTTCGTGTTATAGTCACGAAATTAATTTATTCGTGTTCACCAACACGATTTCGCAATTTTTTTCGTGTCACACAGAACGATTTTAAAAGCAATGTAAATAATAACAAATTAGAAGGAAAAACAGATTTAAAAAAATACAGATTTCAGTATTCTGACACAGAACGATTTTAGAAGCAATGTATTTCTATCGGTGATATGTTTCGTGCCTGCACCAAATAATAACAAATTAGAAGGAAAAGAAGATTTTAAAAATACAGATGTCAGTATTCTGAGGCTCTGAGCCATTTATTTTCCTGGCGGACGGCAAAAAAACTCCGACATTATTCAATTTAAAATAAAAGGGTTAGGCTTAGGGTAAGATATTGGGTAAGAAAATGTTTTTATGAACCACACAGCTTCCAGTCTTCCAAGACCCGACCGGATAAAAAGACGTGGTGCAGGCACGAAACACACTACCAATAGAAATACGTTGCTTTTAAAATCGTTCTGTGTGACACAAAAAAAATGCGAATATCATGTTGGTGAACACGAATCAGTAGATTAAATAAATTTCATGACTATAACACGAAATGCCGTGAGACTGGATTGCAATAAGGGTGCTTCTCCTGCCACTGTGAAAAAAGGCCTATCAGGATGATGTTTTATTTAAATAATTATAGTCACCGAATATTTTCCAAAGGAACGTACAATCCTCGTGAGGCTCAAACTGGCTACAGCACATAGCAACATGGTGTCGTCCATATAAACATGACATCAAACAATGAGTGACGCTCCTGTTATTGAATATCAAAGCTAAATAAAGCTTTATAAAGTGAAGCCACAATCCCTGTTGTGTTTATAGAAGAGACACGACTCTCAGCTGACAGCTGCTGCTCGGCTCGCTCCACCTACACAAGACAACAATTAGAGTGAAGTTCGCTTGGTATTGGATCTTCCATGGATCTTTGTTGTTTCACTTTCGATGACTTTCGATGCCAGCGATTAAATCCAGACTAATGAGTGCATTCGTGATTCTACGAAAGGGGAAAAACAATTTACAACCACTGGATTCAATACTTGAAGTGTCGCCCACAGATAAATGGAAACAGTCCATGCCAGATGAAGGACGTTCTGGGAAATGCAGGAAGTAGCCGATGGACACGGATGACTGACTTTAACACTGTCCGAGATGCCTTTCGCTGTCACACTGCCATTATTCTACATGACACCGAATAGCTTGTGAATCACTACAGCTATAAATACATATTTTATTGTTTGTAATTATTTGACCAAATGTCAAAGAGAAGTGATCTGTCAATTTTATATATTGCATCAGCTGTTGCTGCTAGAAAATTAAACATTTCTTTAGCGCAAACATGAGAAAACTAGCTTTCCTAAAATGTATTTTAATTTGTTTTGTAAAGCACTTTGAATTGTCGCATACAGAAAAGTGCCATATAAATAAACTTGCCTTGCCTAGCTTGAAGTTATGCGTCGAATAATGATGTAGCTCACATGTGTCAAACTCAAGGCCCGGGGGCCAAATCAGGCCCGTGGTGGATTTAATTTCGGCCCGCAGGATAATTTCTAATTTCTATTAGATCTGGCCCGCCGGTATTTTGCACGCACACCTTCACTCCATCCTGAGGGTCTCCTCAGCTCAGAGCCTGACCCCAAACATTGATGACCTTGCACCCGAGATGAGATGCCAAGTATCTGAACTAGCATCACAGAGCAGCACACTGAGTTCAATGGATGCTTCCTTCTGCACTTTCTCTCTCACGACAACAGGGCAGGTTTGGTTTGTTCTTTGAGGGAAATAGTTTTGTTGAAGCTGTTGTTGGCCTGTGGAGAAATGTAATCATAAGAAATGACTCTGGAAAAGCTGCAGATAGAGCCATAAGAAATGAATGCAACTGATTATTTAATGTTTAATGTTGTTTTTATAGGCAATAGTTTAAGCTTTGTTAGTTCCAGGTTTAATATGTGCAATAAGTTCATTTCAATAAGTTTTGCTATAAACATTGAACCAGTCCGGCCCTCGACTTGTACCCCTTTTTTTTTATTTTGGCCCACTGTGTATTTGAGTTTGACACCCCTGATGTAGATGGAGAAATTAGATATAAGAACTGCTTGCTGACTTTAAAAAAATGCACCTGCCTACACTGTATATCTCAAGCCTAGCAATACATACTTTTTTTAGAATCGATCCATTTAACAATATCAAGTTTTGGATATGGCAACGAGCTTTTCGGCATTCAAACAGAACACTTTAATTGTCAATCGTTCAAACTCTTACTTAAGAGCGGCAACTAATGGTTATTCGATATATGGATTAATACTGCGATTCTTGTTTCAAATAACATATACAGTCTGTCGATGAGATATTATCAAATATATCTTGTGGGAACAATGTCAACCTCTGTTTCCAATTGTAAAATATGGCAACTTTAAAAAAACATGAAGATATAAAAAGAGAAAACCGTTCAAACTAAAAGAGAATGTTTTTACACTTTAAAGAAATGTCTTCTTTAAAGTGGTTGCATCTGTACACTTTAAAACCAGATCCTGATTTATTTTTGTCTAATCTATTTATCGACTTATTGTTTGAGTTCTTTCTTCATGAAATGTCTAACATTACAAAGGATCATTTGCATTAGGGGGAAAACATCTCGCTGTGTAAATGTGACTGAACTGTAATTATTTTCAATGTACAGAAAGCTTTAATCACCGTTGGGAGGAGGGCGAGTGTTGATGGGGTCAGAGCGGCTGATATGATCGATGGATGGCACTGCTCCCCGTCAGTTAAGGCCTGGCCCATCCAGATAAATCACTTCCTGAGGAGAAAGGAAGGCGAAACAGCACTTAAGTCATTATCCAACTGCAGCCTGCTGTAATGGCTCTCAATCTCCAAATCTAATCAGTGGCTTGCCACCACAAAGGAGGCACGCCACCTGATTAAATGCGGGTTCAAGTGGTGGAACTGGTGTCACTTTGTGGTTTTACGTCAGGGAGAAGAAGGAGGACTTTGTTTGAACACCTGGACTCCACTGGTAGTAGGAGAAGTGGGGGATAGGAAGTTTAAAGCAGGTGCTACACTCTCAAACATGTGGATCTATCCGTTAAGGCAATGGAAAAAGTGGCTAAGTAGAAGGTCATGCAAACATCCGGGGACAGGTCTTCAGTTAAAGAAGCATGATAAATGTCAAGGAGCATTCAGGGTGGTGTAGTTTAGACAATAGGTAGATTCATTATTTCATATTAATGTCCCTATTTTCTTTGCCATTGACCTTCATATCATGTCATTCATATAATATGTTGACATGAAAAAGCAGCTTAACATCTTGTGATTATCTTCAACACAGTTTAAATTGAAATGATGTACTTGTTGTATGTAACATTATGATTAATAGATTACAATGTGTCCTTCCCAAGCCCCAGGAAGTGCGCCAGGTATTTCCGTAGTGGCCAAACGGCGGTACTACAACTTCTGTGTCAGTCCGTGAAATCTTCGGGCTAAATAAATTACCCAGTATGAACACTTTCATAGCCCTTATTTAAAACCTTAGGGTCTAAAAGCCAAATCCAGGGTTAATTACTTTAATGGAGACCAGTTGCGGGGCTTGAGGTAAGCTCTATATCAGGGGTATCAAACTCAATTTCAACTCGGGCCACATTAGCATCATGGTTGCGCTCAAAGGGCCAGTTTTATATATAAGAATATATAAGAATAAATATATAAATATGTAATATATATTAAATAATGTATTATATAACATTATTGCCTCTGAATTGGATTAATATCAGACAGGGTAATAACTTCATAATTAACTACGTCTGAAAGCAGAAGTCTAGGGCAAACAATTGCAAGTCTCTTCAGTGAGAATGTCACAAAATGGTTTTAAAAGAAAAGCCAAATTCTGGAAAAACAAAAAAAAATAAGTCAAAGTCAAATTCCGAGAAGAAAGTCTAATTTGAGATGCATTGTGGGACATGTAGTTTATGGGCAATGTGCTTCTGTAAAGCTAAGCGGCATGTAACCGTATAATAAACCTATTATATTCTTTGCAAGCTCTTATGGGGCCGCATGAAATGAAGTCGCGGGCCGGATTTGGCCCCCGGGCCTTGAGTTTGACACCCCTGCTCTATAGGCACAATTCTTTGTAGTCAACTGTACAGAAAATGTTAGTTTCACCAAAGCAGACGCATCTCAATAGCATCCTCTCGTGCATCATAAATACATTATGTTGACTAGTGTAAGTGCATCTATTCTCCTTCACGTCTGTCCTTAACCCCAGATGACGTTTAAGGAATAGTGGTAAGGAAACGACGATGTTTTTGTTGACATTATGACTACCACCCAGTTCTCTTTATACATCCATGGCATGTATCCATGTTAAAATAGGAGGTGTGACTCTATTGCAGTCCACTTTTGATGACGTGGCACTCTGTAATTGGCTCACAGCAGACTGTTCTCCCTCACACTGATGTCCCGCTACAGTGTCTCTATAATATTTTAATAACTACCCGTTGTATATGTATGTAGCGCAGTAAAAAAGATGCAGGAAATGTAGCTGAGTAGAAGGTCGCGCTAACATTCAGGGGCATGTCATTAGTTAAAGAAGCATGTTAAATGTCAGGGAGCGTTCAGGGCGGTGTCATTTCTCGTTGTTTATCCCCGGACATTAGGGAGATTACATTCAGTCGCCGAAACCTCAAAGCATCAATCAGGGGCCTTCGATGTTGCAGCCTGGGAGGGAGGTCGGCCCCCTTTGGCTCTGACATCACTGTCTGAACGGCTGGGCTTTGCTTGTATCTACTCCACATTCATTCAAGAAAAAAGAAGCCAACGAGAAAAAAGAGACCTCTCAGCAATCTATAGCTAGACACTTACAAATGCCGCCGACTGACGGAGCAACACTAAGGAGGGTTTGTGTTTCCGGAAAGTGCCTGCCGGGAGTCCATTCATCATGATTACACCAGAATGAATGAAGTGACCTGACTAGCAGAGATATGGGGGAATTAAATTTGAGTCGGCCAGCGATTATGCTTGCCAGCTTGACTATATAAAATATTATTAGAATCATTCAATCATTCATTTCATCCACTCACATTTTCTAATAAAAGGAAAGACCCCTTGCAGTCCTAGACGCTGATGCATAAACAACTCTATTATGATATCATAATATTATAGGCAAACCCTGAAGCGAATACAGCACAAAGGAACAATAGGATGTTTTAAATACTCGAGTACAGTAGTCTTCATACATGATGCTGAATAGTGATTGTCCATTCATGGCTTAGCGAAATGAAACACTGCACAACCAGTCAAACGTTCTACTCACACTGAAGTAGTGTGCAATGGTTTGAATTAATGATATATTAGAAATATACACATACAAATATACGCGGATACAAGCGGCCGAGATGGGTTTCCTCCGCCGGGTGGCTGGTGTCTCCCTTAGAGATAAGGTGAGAAGTTCGGTCATCAGGGAGGGACTCGGAGTTGAGCCGCTCCTCCTTCGCGTCGAAAGAAGCCAGTTGAGGTGGTTCGGGCACCTAGTTAGGATGCCACCTGGGCGCCTCCCTAGGAGGTGTTCCAGGCACGTCCAGCTGGGAAGAGACCAAGGGGTAGACCTAGGACCAGGTGGAGGGATTATATCTCTTCGCTGGCCTGGGAGCGCCTTGGGACCCCCCAGTCAGAGCTGGTTGATGTCGCCAGGGAAAAGAAAGTTTGGGGCTCTCTGCTGGAACTGCTACCCCGCGACCCGACCACGGATAAGCGGGAGAAGATGGATGGATGGATATATTAGAAATAGTTTAAGGATGGTTTTATGGAATGGTTTGGAGCAGGAGTTAAAACAAAGCAGAAGCATAATTCAGTTTAACAGGATGTACAGAAACACTTTTTTGGAAAAATATGAGAAAGAAGAGAGGTGATTGAAGATGAGAAATGATTGTATATGTTTGTATAAATGTATGTAGGAATAACTTGCATAATGATTTAAAGGACAATCATTGATCAAAGTAAGGGGTGGGAATTAATAAGCATTTGCTTCCTCCTGCTCCCTTTCGGACACATGATTTATTATTAATATGAAGACTTTTTTTTGTTAAATATACAAATTATTACCATGAATGTGGATAAATACTGTATTATAACAATACGGTATTCTGTTTTTCACATTTGTTATTTGTTATTTTTTAATCTGTTCGAAATAAAGACTGAAAGAAAGAAAGATGGTGTCTTTTTTTTAGCATTGCAAAAACAAAAGAGCAAACATGTAAGCAGTAAATAGAGAGTGTGTCCGCCCTAGCACTCGTTAGCATGCGCAGCTAACTAGCTAACTTCCCTAATTAGTAACCAAGCGGTATTTCCAAGGCCAAAGTGAGTATAACATATCATAACATCTTCGCTGTACCTTAATTTGCCTACTTATGTACTCACATGTCCTAATTTGAGTCCGTAAAGTAGTCCAAATGCAAAGTATGGCAAATGATGGGCGCTATGAGTACCTGGATAAGTTCAATGAGGACACTTCTAAAACTCAAGTTGTGCGACCACTCGCTATAGCTGTTGCTCCAGTGAACACAACAATGTACAAATAAAAGTGCTACACATCCATCTCTATTCTCGTTTTGAAAGGAAGACACTGTTAATTGTATTGTGTTCATTGAGCAGGCTTTAATGATTTGCAACTGCTAACAATAACGTTGCTTGTAAGCTTCTGAGAAGATTCAAAGTAGGGCTCCGTACAAGGAAATGCATTTTTACCTGGCAGAAGGAATTACCAATAATAAATATTCCAATTCATGTATTTAGCTTTAAAGTGCATATTTTAAAATGAGTCAGCTGGAAACCAAGTTCGGCAAGTTACAGTAGTCCGTTTCCAATAAACTCATGGAGCTTATGTTAGCTTGATTAGCTGGCTAGCTTCCAGCGACAGACGTCATTCCTGCCAACAAAATCAAGGGTTAGGGTTAACCACTTGTTAACCACTTGTTTCACAAAAGGCAAATCTGCTACATTGTTATTTTAAACTGTGCCGTGAGGTAAATCCACAACTTATCGAGCCAACAGTCCCATTTCCTTTACAACTACAGACAACTACGGACTACAGAGTCAAGTTGAAGTTAAAACACAATATTCAGATCCTTGATAGAAAGAACTTGTAAGGTAATAGTTTAGGACAGGTATCCCCTTGTGCTCAAACTGGATCGCAAGACTGTCCTTTTAAGATACCAATAGTGCTTCATAGTTTGTGTTTTGCTGACATTATTTTTTCTTCAATAACTCTGATTTACCTTAAAA
This sequence comes from Pseudochaenichthys georgianus, assembly GCF_902827115.2. Lineage (NCBI taxonomy): Eukaryota > Metazoa > Chordata > Actinopteri > Perciformes > Channichthyidae > Pseudochaenichthys > Pseudochaenichthys georgianus. The sequence continues at coordinate 170,867 of NW_027263082.1, read as the reverse complement.
CCACGGAGTGACTCAGGCTGGTGCCTTGTCAGAAAGCTGGGCAGGGCCAGGCAGTTCCTCTGAAGTATCTTAAGGAAACTTGGCTCTCGACTTTGGAGTCATTTCAGATTCAATCACACTTGATCAACTTGGACCGTGTCCCATGGTATTTATAGAAAGTTAAACGTTATGCGGTTATAAAGCCTGGCCGAGACCCAATAATCTGCCATCATTTCTGCCTCTGCAGCAAAGCTGAGAGTTGGACATTTCTGGCTCTCCGTGTGGCTGAAAGATGCTCAAGTTACGAGGAAGCAGAGACGGAAAATCTTAATTTATAGGGAAAATATGTATTTGAACGAAGAGTATATGTAGATTGTAAGCAGAACTATCACCGATCACCTCTTTTTCTGTTCATTCTTTTTTATGGTAGCTCTAATGTCATTTCTGGCACTGGTCTGGCATCATTTTCTGTCATTGCCTCTTCCTATTTTCTCATTTGTTTGCCTGAGACAAGTTGTCCCACAAAGAGTACTCATCATCCTTAGGAGAGCGTGTTCTCCTTTCAGAGGAACATGTCTCATATCGTGGACCGTCAAATTCCTGACCCATGAACCACTTCTTTCCCATTACGATTTGGCGTAATCGAGTCCATACCAGTTAATGGTTAACCCGACATGGCAATGAAATTAATACGGTGTGTTCAGCCATTGCATTTTTTTCCCTCAACCACCAGAAATGGGACACTTTCTCCAATCAGTCAAACGCAGTTAAAAGCGCCCTTCACTCGTAAAAGCCATTATTGTGACGTGATGGATCCTGAAGCACAAGAGGCCATTACGAGGGCTTAACGAATAGATTAGCCGGAGCAGCCAGGTGTCTCCAGAACAACACTTGATCACACGCCCACCCAAACCTAAACGGTGCCCCCAAAGTGTCTCCTGCCCATTAGGTGCCAAATCACTAAATATCAGTCATGTCGTGGCTCTTCACTTAACCAGTGGACAGGCTTTTCAATCGTATTGTACTTGTTTCTAGCATCTATTGCTATGAAAAAACATGATTATCTGATAAAGGTTTCCCTCAAGAAATCCAAACATGTCTAGACTGTTGTGGCAGCACCCTTAATCTTTGTCAATTTTCTGCATTTCTCTTTTCCCAATACATTTGTAGCTGAAAGTCACAGTTCCCCTGATTTGATTTAAGGTTATTCTGATCACCTGTTGGCTCCTAATGAGGAATTGGGAGCAGCTTGGTGCCTTCCCCCTCTTGGCCAATCAGAGTGTGAATATGCCCTCTCTTTGGGGTTTAAGAGAGCTGCATCCTGGGCTTTCTGATCCTTCCTCCACTGATTACAAACTCCATTTAAAGTGGACCTATCATGCTATATTTGAATAATATATTGTAGAGCCATACCTATATAAAACATGTCTGTGAAGTTTTTTTCAGATCATGCATTTTAGCCATGCCTCATTTCGCTCTATTTGCTCTATTCCAGCCCTGTTTTTGCAAGGGCTGATTCTGTGAGAAGTCTTCTTCGCTGCTTTTGTGGCAGACTACAGCGCCACTTACAGGCCTGGCATATGTACTACAGCGTCTCCAGCGCTTTCGAGCGGCAATGGCCGTGGCCCAACCCCCCATTCCCCTGATAGGTGGAGAGTTGGCCATATAGGCGGAGCTCCTCGTTTCTGACGTCAGAGATATTTCAAATCTGTATCAGATCCGTTGCAGCCCCGTTTTTAGAGATTTGGGTACGGAGGAAAAGAGAGAGGGTTGTGTTTTCTGACACTTGGTGAGTTCCCCGACACACCGGGGACACATATTCATGCATAAAAGACGTACAAAAGTGCTTTTTGCATGATAGGTCCCCTTTAATTTTAGCAGATATTGCCTGACAGAAATTCTGGTCTTCGGCCCTTTTTTGAGACTTCTTTGCCGTGTCAAACTTTTCTGATAAAGGGACATTTTGAGCACCCTGTAACCGAGCTGGAAGGATTATTAAAGAACATCTTTCAACCTGGTCAACTGAGTCAGATTTCAATAATGTGTGTGCGAGAGTTTATGCTTGCCTAAATATTACCTAAAGCCCATGTGATTGATTTTGTTAATGTTTATTTTAAAAATTACATTTTATTACAAAAAAAAAAGGATGTACAAATCTACTTTGATCAAAACTTCTTTCATGCACATTTCCTTATTATTGAAGAGGCATATTTACTTTTAGAGAAAGGTTTATTCATCATTGAAGCGGGTTTTCATAAAAGGCACTTGTGAGATTTGTTTGTGAAGTAAATACAGTTTTTATTTCTCAGCTGAGAACTGGAAAATCAGTACAACCAGACAGTAATTCATTGGATTTCCAAAACAGCCAAAAGTCAAATAGCATAAATATCAAACTGAGCTAACCTTTCGCTGTGAACCATCGTCTCTCTGTTTGCTGGACTTCGTCTGGGCAAGTATTGATTGACAGTCCTCCCCGTGCTCATTTGATGTCATGCTTGCTCTACTGTAAGCAACGATACTTATCTGGATAAAGCCCATCTTCAAAGTTTATGACATTGGTCAACCTGGCCAAAACTAAACCATAAGCTGACATTCAAGCCAGGCCCGGTTCTACGGGGGTGCGTAAGGGTGCATTGCACCCTCAGTTGAGTCGCTATGCACCCTCAGTTGAGTCGCTATGCACCCTCAGTTGAAAAATGTAAAGTGAAAGAAAATAATAATAGTAATAATAATCATAATCATAATAATAAGAAGAAGAATATAGTTGAAATAAAATAAATTGTAATTGTGGTTAAAGAACATTGTCTGCTGCATTTATTTGGTCAATTTAAACGGTAAGTCAGGTGCTCGTGACCTGTGCCGCTGCGCGTTCGTCATCTGCAAGGTGCTTACACAGTCAATTATGGACATCAGAACCAGCCCTTATCGACAGCAGTAGCACTGCATATATTGCAGGTAATAACAGTTCAGATCATGGGGACATTACGTTACCTGCGGCCACTGTCGTGGACACTAACGCCCGCCTCGCCGGCTTTGCCCGCCTCGCCCACGGAGGCGGAGCAGCCGGCAAAACAGAGCCTGCCCAGGTATATTTAAAAAAGTACCCAACTCGCCTGTACAGTGGGGTAAGGCACTCATTTTGCAGCTCATGGTTTCAAAACAGAGATTGGCTGGAATATTCCTGTAAAAAAGATGCCATCTTCTGCATGCAGACATTTCGGTCTGAAAAGGGGAGTGATTTGTAAAATATCCATAAAGAAATAGTAAATCTGTGTATAGTTCTGTTTCATATGGGTGTTGAGAGATGTTTCCATAGATCTCTTCATTTTGCTCTTAAAGTGCACCAGATTGATGCTTTTAACTTTAACATTTTAAAAAAAATCTTCCCGGGGGAGCATGCCCCCGGACCCCCCTAGTGGACGTGAGGACCCCCTAGAGGGTGTTAGGTCCACTCCCCACTTGTAAAAATAGCACTTTACCACTGCACCCTCTCTAATCTCAGATGCACCCTGAGTCATTTTGTTCTGGAACCGGGCCTGATTCAAGCACATAAAATAGAAACATGGAATTAAAATCAGGGGAATATTTCAATTAGTTTAAAGCTATTTGCTCTTTGATTGTCCTTAGTCTTCTGTATTCAAGTACTTGTTCCTGCAAAAATATTCTCATTTCGATCCAGTTCATCTGCAGCTAAATTACTACCCTATATCAGGGGTATCAAACTCAATTTCAACTCGGGCCACATTAGCATCATGGTTGCGCTCAAAGGGCCGGTTTTATATATAAGACTATATAAGAATAAATATATAAATATTTACTATATATAAAATAATGTATTATATTACATTATTGCCTCTGAATTGGATTAATATCAGATAGGGTAATAACTTCATAATTAACTACGCCTGAAAGCAGAAGTCTAGGGCAAACAATTGCAAGTCTCTTCAGTGCGAATGTCACAAAATGGTTTTAAAAGAAAAGCCAAATTCTGGAAAAAACAAAAAAAAATAAGTCAAAGTCAAATTCCGAGAAAAAAGTCTAATTTGAGATGCATTGTGGGACATGTAGTTTATGGGCAATGTGCTTCTGTAAAGCCAAGCGGCATGTAACCGTATAATAAACATATTATATTCTTTGCAAGCTCTTGTGGGGCCGCATGAAATGAAGTCGCGGGCCGGATTTGGCCCCCGGGCCTTGAGTTTAACACCCTATATTATAATCCACTACATTTTGGTACAAGAAGAGATGGATAAACCTCCATTGTGGTTATCATTAAATGATTATGTTGTCTATTATCTAGGTTAACTAATCCACTGGCTGGGCTACGTTTTAAATTATTATTTTTATCCTCATCTCAATGTTAGTATATTTTTGTATTTATGTTGCTTTTTATGTTTATTGACACTTCTCACATCTCCAGATTAGGTTTACTGTTCAAATTGTAAAATACAAGCGCATGCATGTGTTTAAGTGATACATACTGTATTACCAATTGAATTTGCTATTATTTAGAACTTATTGTCAAGCATAACTTAAGTCAATTAAGGGTCTCTTAAATGGGTCCGTGTCCAATCTATCTGTATGTTTTGTAAATGATATATCAATAAACTTCGGCCATTTAACACATTTTGTCGCCGAATATATTGTTCACAGGTCATTTACCGTCAGTCTCGCACATTAACACACTGAGGAGTAGCTTTAACATAAACTCACCATTTACCACAGGGAGCAGGAATGCATGCGTGACGTCAACGTGAAGCTCATTGAGCTGAACTTCACACGAGCCAGAAAGCGACTGACGTATTACACGGCAGATTGGCTTTCGTGTCAAACATTCATCTACTGTGAAAAATGGGAAAAAATGGAAAGGGTGACTCATGATCAGCCGTACATACACCCTTTAACTTCTTCCAGGTATCATCAAGTCATGTGTCGTCACGAAAAAACCCTGACTGTCGAGGTGATCTGTAGGGATGGGAATTTGAAAGCAAATGAATATTCGACCCCCCAAAAAAGCGGTTAACTGATTAACCGAAATGTACATATCCTATGAAAAGAAACAACGTGGGAAAAATGTTGACAAAAAAAAGTCGAACTTCTCAAATGTATTGAACTGGTGATCACAGTTTGAACAGTTGACAGCTATAGGCCTACAGCTTTGATGCTTAAAACATAACTTGTTTTTTAAATTAAAGAGGGACCTCACCATACACGAACAACATAACGGTTAGGGTAACGTAACCCGTGACAACAGAGATCAACAACCTATAACAGGGCCTATGCACTGCGGGTGCGGAGGCGATTCACAATCAGGTAGAGAAGACCCTCTCAGCTGGGATTTGGGCCTAAGATGAGGTTTGAGT
>NW_027263082.1:83025-158025 GCF_902827115.2 Pseudochaenichthys georgianus | reverse complement strand
TTTCTTAAAGGACTGCAACCCATGCTGCCGGTTGAAATGTGTTATACTCATCATAAAGACATGAATACACATAAACAGTAGAGATGCATCACTTTTAAGGCATTACTCACACGTTTAGGTTCAGAAGCTTTTAAAATAAGATTCTTCTGAACTGTTTTGAACCTAAACCATTTTGTTGTCATTTTAAATATTTGATGTATGTGTCTGGATTCTGTGGCACTTCCCCAAAAGACAAAAACTTCTTACGTCTTAATTGAAATGCTGCTACTTCATAAATAATAAAAAGGCTGCAGACTGTGACGCGTGAACCCTGAGTAAGATTACTTTTCTAGCAAAGCTCATGGTAAATAAACCTGTCTTTCAAAATCATTTTGGTTTAAAGGTCCCATGCTTTTCCGGTTATCACCCGTCCCCTTGTTGTTATGAAGGTTTTTCTGCATGTAAACGGTCTGCAGAGTCACACACCCTCAAAGTACACCCTGTAGCGAGTACAACTCTAACACAGAGAAGACCTGTCTGTGCTGCCCCAGAACGCCTCGTTGGACATTTCTCTTTTTCCATTGTTTACTTCTTGGGTGGTGACGTATTTCGTGTATAGTTACGCCCGCTGAGCCGTTACGTTTGGACAGAGAGTGAATACACATATATATAGAGAGATGCTGTGAGAAACCAATGTGAGTTTGGAAAATTGCACAATATACATTTATGTTAGTAGACCTCAACAATGGAATTATGATCAGTAGAAATGGCCATGCACGGGACCTTTAAAACCTCCACGGTCCAGTCTGTTGTCTGTGGAGGAGAGACAGATCTTCAACTCCAGTTTAAAGGTCATGTGTTTCCTCTTCTAGCTTTGAGAAAAGTTCAGTGGATGAGACACTTATTGACTGAAGTGCTCCGAGTCACAGAAATATCAAATGTGAATTATTAAAATGGGTGGCATTTACTTTTTGTATTATAAGCAAACGGCACATGAAATGCTGCTTTTGTTTTACGATCACTTTGTAGCTTTTACAAATGTTATCTCGATTTTTTATTGATTTATCAATCTGAATGTTTCAATGACAAATAAGGAGGACATTATCTGCAAAATGTCAATTGGAATGACGAAATAAAGTTCAACCTGTTGTTGCATATTTTATTTATTGCATCAGTGAGTAATTACCAAATAGAAAGAGTAGGTTTCAAGCTGAATTTACAACATAAACTCTCAAATGTAACTGAGCTTAAATAACACTCAGTTGCTGCCTATGGACCTACATTACTTCCGTGTACATTGTCCATTACTTTTATAGAAAAGCATGAAGCAAAGTCTAGAATTTCCTTATCTTAAGCGTACTTCTCCGTCGTACATATTGGCAGACACGGAAAGACATTAACAAACGAGCCTAAACCATCTTCCTTTGTTGTCAGTGGGATATCTTTATGTCTCTAGAGGTTTCTCAATACTCTAATTTCCCCTCCTCTCTCCTCGGTTCCCCTCCTCAGTCCTCCGCTCGCATCTCCTGTGGGCGGGACTAAGTCTCGAAGATAGGAGTCGAGGAGGGGAAATTAGAGTATTGAGAAACCTCTAATGTATGTGTTTCTGCACCAGAAATGCGTGTCCTCGTCAAGCCCACAACTAAAAAAGCCCAGTGTGTTATTTATCTAATTTATTGCTGCCTCCTAGTGGTCATACACAAACACTGCACCTGTTCAGTTAATACAGGAAATCAAGAAATAAGCTAAAATGAACAGCCACTTACACTGTTTAACACAACACACCCTCCTCTTTGTTCCAACAACTTACTTCAAAATCCATTATTTTTTATATCAAATGATAACTAAAAACTGTGTAAAAAGATGTACAATTTGAAATGTAAGTAAATACAAATTAAGGGTTTTTGTATGAATGTTAAATTGGGCTAACATATAATAATATAAATAGTATGTTTGTGAATAGAGTAATTGTTGTATCTTTGAAAATAAGACATCTTCCACAAATACAAATAAATTAAGTCACAAAAAGATTTTGCATTACATTAATTTAAAAAAAAATCTAATAATTGTTAGATGCTATTTCTACATTTTGAAAGAGCTTTAATTAATTCAGTTTTTTTGTTTTTAAATGGGGATATTTGTATCCCACTTAACTCAATCGATCACTGATTTCAAATCGGTGCTCTACTGTTTTCTCTGACGTCGCGTCAGGAAAATAAATCAAATCCGGATCACAGCACAGGCGGAGGAGAAGACACACTTTAAAGCAAAGATGGTAAGTGCGAATTCAACCTAAAGCATTTACATCGATGTAACACTTTATAAAGGATGCATAGTAAATATATCTGCCTGCGTGTTCCGGTAGTTTGGTTTATTTGGAAAGTAAACTGGTTTATTCACTCACACTAAGCTAACGTTAGCTAGCTTTAGTTATGCACTGTGAGTAAGCAAAACACGACAGTTAATGCTAAGCTAACGTTAGCTTCATTGATACTGACGTTATGTTCAAAGAAACGGTACACGGCTAATATTTATTGCATCGTATAACATTAAACACAGCTTATAAGGGACCCGATGTGTTTACATTTAGCGCGATGTTATCATAGGTGTTAAACAAAATGAGCTGCTTAGATAGTTTGAAGGCTAACGCTAAGTAGCCGTTAGCTGTAGGTTAGCATAAAAATGAAGTCTCATGCCTTTTACTTTCGTTTTCCTTCAGCTCTCTGGCCTTTAGATTCAAACTTATTTTGCGAAGTCAATGCATTTATTATAATTCTAGTCCCGATTCACTGTTGTAACTTAACCAACTTCCCTACTTGTTTGCGTTTAACCAGCTCGCTGTCCGCAGTACTGAGTTAAAGTAGCATCGTTTCCCAGCGCTGTCACAGTGGCTCCTACATTATTTTAACACAATTCAAGGAACAACTTAGTTTGTCTCAAAGGTTTTATCTCCCGGACAACACACATAAGCAGTCAGAAAACACACTAAATGATGTACGGATGAATGCTTAACTGCTATAATAAATTGCATCTGGCTAGCAGAAAGCTCACTGCTCCATTGTTTGTCTTTTGTTAACTGGACTTATACATTATACATGTATAATTAATTAGTATGCCATTCATTGCACACTTAATGTAAATACTACTTTGATTGTGTTGGCTAGTAATTTGGCCCTTCATTTTGTGTATTTGACAGTCTACAGATTTGTATCTTTCACGTCCAACTTGTATACATTTTTATTTTTTAGCCCCGTTTGATTTAATATATTGAGATATTAATGTTTTGTTTTTCCACTGTTTTTGTTTTTCAAATGATGTGCAATGCCTTGGTTTTAACAGGCTGCTGTAACGAAAAATGTGGGATCAATTAACTAAATCTTATCTTATAATGCTTCTACCAAAATGTTTAGTAAAGGTTGTAAAAGAAAAACTGTGGAATTTTTTTTTTTAAGTCCCGGTGTTGTGTCAAATTATGCACCCCTGTCGTGAAATGCACCCCCCCAAAATAAAGATGTTTCTATTAATCCCACCCTCAAGCACTTGATGTAAAAATAAACAATACATTGTAAAGCAAAAGTATACAGACAGGATGTCACAATTAAATAAAAACATATATTAAATAAAAAATAAGTGACGAATGAATGCAAAATCCAGGATTCGACACCCCAACCATCAAAAAGACAACATAGAATAGCGGACTATACATTCAAATGCGCGTTCCCGTGTCAAGGGGTGCATTTCACGACGGGGGTGCATAATTTGAAACAACACCGGCACCATCTATCCAGATAAGCCTGTTAAGAACACCCCGAGTCACATCTTCCAGTAGTGGAGAAGGATATACTGCTGTGTGTGTGTATATGTGTGTATATGTATGCTATTTAGTCAAAAAAAACTTACCATAGTGCCTGTACACATACAAGGAATCTGACTTCTTAGTGTGTGCACCTGGAGAAAGGTGTCGTCTTTGAGTAGGCTGTGGTGACAGGAGTTCTTTACATTGGGAGCATATGTTTGCTGGTTGCACAAACAAAGTGCAATGAATTATTTAGCTGGCCGCTTTAGTGTGCGGTTATGCAGAAGAGATTTGAGTATTAAAACAGGTGAAAATGGATCAGAGATGTGTCTGTTTTGGGGAGTTATGTAAAGCAATGGGTTTTTGTTTGCAGTTAAAGCATTTGTGAAAAGATGCTTCAGCAATGGCTACTAGTTTGATGCGTGTATTTGTTTGCATGGTTCTCCTTGGTAACACACAAAGCTGGGCTCATGAACTATTCAGTCGTGTTAGTAATTTAAAACCTGAATTTAAAATAGTCCGGGTACTAGACAGAGCCCTGTGTAGTCTTAACTTGGAGTCCATTAGAAAGAGACACGGAGCATGTGTAGTCCTAAGTGAGTCTGTGAGGAATAGGGTGTAACTGAGGAAAACCACCGATAATGCAAGGCAACTATGTAAGCTCAGCTCTTGTGTGTTTTTTATACTTTATAAATGTGACTTTTAATTTATGACTTGTTTTTATCTTTAGTTTCGCAATCAGTACGACAACGACGTGACAGTATGGAGCCCCCAGGTGAGTCCCTGTTTGCTTTAACCTCAAAGGAATGAAATGTCTCTGAATGACTGACAGGCCATGGAATAATGTCTAATTCAAATGATTCATGTCGATCCAGGGCCGTATTCATCAGATCGAGTACGCCATGGAGGCTGTGAAGCAAGGCTCTGCAACTGTGGGACTCAAATCCAAAACCCATGCTGTCCTGGTTGCACTAAAGGTACACTCATTCAATGTCTTGTCCAATATTGTGGAGTACTTACTCCCTTCTACAAAATGTTTGACCTTATTATATTTCCAGCCGAAATGTATTTGAATGTGAATTATTGCCCTTTTTTAATTTGGAAACATAGCAAACAATGAAAGAAATGTACAATATCTGCCTTTTAATGGAACATTTAAATGTATTATAGCACACAATAAAGCATGTCGCAGATTATAAGCAATATCTGAAGGACGGGTATTCGATCCTGATGTCCTCATGTCTCTGCAGAGAGCCCAGTCTGAGCTGGCTGCCCATCAGAAGAAGATCCTGCATGTCGACAACCACATCGGCATCTCCATTGCTGGACTGACTGCTGATGCTAGACTGCTGTGGTAAGTCATCCCCGCCTTGATTCTCTAAAGCAGGGGGGTCCAAACTTTTTTCACCGAGGGCCACATACAGGAAAAAATATATGAAGGGCTGGGCCGCTCACTAGAGGTATACTGGCTCATAAGTTCAGTTATCAGTTAGCAAACTCAATCAGCTGTAGGTAAAGTATGCTTGTGAGTGTTGGCAGCTCATCCCTTAAAACAGAAGCCTCACATTGATCATAATAAGGAGAAATAGAAGGGTGTTTTTCAAGCTTGTAAATAAGTCATTGGGCTTTTTTCTTATCAACTAAGATTTGTTAGAAAATGTTTCCAACTTTAATCGACTGAATTAATTCGAAAAGTGGTTTTATTAACACATGAATACTACTGTGTAATATATGTGTACAGATATATTTAAGAAGTACAAGACAAGACAAGCACAAGTTTCATTTGTGGGCCGTGTTCCATTATACTTTTTTAATTTGCTGAGGACCGATTCAAAATGGTCCGCAGGCCGCATTTGGCCCCCGGGCCGTGGTTTGGACACCCCTGGTCTAAACGGAGCTCTTCAGTAAACTTAATGGGTCCTGCAGTATAATAACACCCTCTCTTTTACAGTAACTTCATGCGTCAGGAGTGCTTGGACTCAAGATTTGTCTTCGACAGACCCCTCCCCGCATCACGCCTCGTCTCTCTTATTGGCAGCAGTATCCTTACTAGTGTGAATCTCTGTAGTGAAATATACTCATTTTCTCTATATATCTCAATATCAGTGCTTACACACAGTTTTCCTTGTGTGGTGTTAAATAATTGTGAATGTCAACAATGATCCTTAACTGGACCTTCAGAAACTCAAATCCCAACACAGAGATATGGAAGGAGGCCCTATGGTGTCGGACTCCTCGTTGCTGGCTATGATGTAAGTTTGCTCAGTCTAATATCATACTTCTCTTACTTATTTTTTCTTACATTTGAAATCTGACCTTAGTTCCTCCTCTTGGTTTTTCTTCTCCCAGGACATGGGCCCTCACATCTTCCAGACCTGCCCGTCAGCAAACTACTTCGACTGCAAAGCGATGTCCATCGGAGCTCGCTCTCAGTCTGCCCGCACCTACCTGGAGAGATGCATGGAGAAGTTCTCTGACTGTAAGACAACATTTATTTCACTGACATTGTTAGATAGTTAGATGGGTAGGTAGTTAGTAGGGATGGGAACGATTAATCGAATATTGGAATATTCGGAATTATTCAGGTATTCGAATAAGAGTTATGAATATTTTTATTTATTTTTTGGGGAGGGGTGCCTAAGTTGATTACATTGGTCCCTCACGGCGGGCAGAGCTGCAGGTGCTGATCTCTCTCTCTCGCGTCCGATCACGCAGACTCAAACCTCATCTTATGCCCAAATCCCAGCTGAGAGGGTCTTCTCTACAGCTGGCCTGATTGTGAATCGTGTCCGCACCCGCCTCTCCCCTGAGCAGGGAGAGCTGCATTCTGTGCATAGGCCTGTTATAGGTTGTTGATCTCTGTTGTCACGGGTTACGTTACCCTAACCGTTATATTGTTCGTGTATGGTGAGGTCCCTCTTTAATTTAAAAACCAAGTTATGTTTTAAGCATGAAAGCTGTAGGCCTATAGCTGTCAAACTGTGATCACCAGTTCAATACATTTTACAAATTCGACTTGGTTTCTTTACTTATTTGAACATCTATTTATTTATAATTCAAAATTAAATCTTTTATTTTATTTATTTTTTGTAAAAATGTTTTCCACATATTTTTTTTATTGGATATATACATTTCGGTTAACCTAGTAGGTGGATAGGTAGGTAGGTAGGTAGGATGGATGGATAGATAGGTACTTTATTGATCCCAATTTCGGACATGTGTTGCAGCAGCATAAAAAGGCAATGTACATAAGAGAAATCAAGACACTATAAACAGTCCAAAATATTTCCAAAATAGCATTCAAAAGTTAAAGAATATTAAATAATAATAATTTTCTCTCCTATCAAGGTTTTTCATCAAGATGATTAACATTTTAAAATCATTACCAACTCCTTTAGTTTTTCTGCTGTATTGTTCCAACAGTTCTTTACATCGTCTTTTCACTGGCTGATTTGAGAAGTGTAAATACTTGAATTGTGAGATGCGTTTGTGTTCTCAGGTAATCTGAATGACCTGGTGCAGCATGGCCTCCGTGCTCTCAGAGAAACCCTCCCCAGCGAGCAGGACCTGACCACCAAGGTACGACAACTCTCTAAACGCCTGTTCGACACGTATGGCAGTCTGCGGCACAACAGCAAACATCTGTGTCTCAAATCAGGAGATGACATTCCCATCTCAGACAACAACAAAACAAAAACAGAAGAAATAAAGATCCAGTCAGTCGGATCACTTCAACATTTCACAATCAACAATAGGTTGACAACCAAAAACACAACATGGCGATCATAGAGCTCATTATTTCCCATGTCATGGTGAGCCTTTCATTTTTTGTGGCAATCATTTTTTCCAAAATAAATTGTATTTTTAATCTACTCTTCAAACACCTGAGGTTACGATTACTCCTTGATTGACTTTTAAAAATATGTATTTTAGCCAGAAGAATAGTTGTATTTATTAACTGTGTGCGGTCTTCATCTAAAAGCCCAAATACAATATTAAAGAATGTAAATTAAATATTTGCCACAAAAACATTATTTATTTCATTAAGATTTTTTTTATTTTAACCTCTTTTCCTTTCTCTTTCTTGATCCTCCTTAGCAACGGTCATTACAGTCCTTAGCAACGGTCTGTTCTACTGGATTAACAACGTGTCACATGTTCTGAATTGACCAATCAGAACTTTATTTAGCCTCCGTATTGTTTATGGTTGAATGTGGGCCGCGAAAAAAAATGTGATTCTTAAGTGGGCCCTGAGTTGAAAAAGGTTGGGAACCGCTGGTCTAATCTATTATAAGAACAACCTGGAACAAATAAAAACACAAAACCCCCTCCTATTGTCAGATTCTTCAAAAAGTAGTAACATTTAGAAACTGGCAAGAAATAGAACAGACTCGATAAAAAAAAAAAACGCCTCTACGTTGTAGTTAGATGCAGTATTTGAGTAACTGCACTTTGTTACATTACATTTCTGATTGAAATGTAGTTTTCAGTGAGATCAGTGTCATGAAGCCCAACTGCTGCAATGACGATTCGTTGATCTTCTTTTAAATATAAAGTTTTACAGGCCATTTCTTAAGTTTACTTCTCGGTCTTTCAGAATGTCTCCATCGGCATTGTGGGTAAGGACATGGAGTTCATCATTTACGACGATGCTGATGTCGCCCCGTTCCTGGAGGGTCTGGAGGAGAGGCCACAGAGAAAGGTAACACCGTTATCAGGTCCAGTCTGGACTCGTGCTGCTTTAGAGAAACACATTTAGTTTTATTGTTATTGTAAATCTGACAAATCGAAACTAGATCTTTGTATATTTTTGAAAACTGCTAGTTTTATTGTATTTAAGACATTTTGGCGCGGAGTAAGATGTGTTTCCAGCTCTTCGGTCATCCCCCTTGATTTAACTACTGGCATACTGTTCAAATAAACACACTTTCTGGGGATGAGGCTAAGAGATTTGTCGATTTAACACCACATTATAGTTATAATAATACATGTATTTTGTAAGCGCTTGTACAGGTGCTCAAAGTCGCTTTACAGAGGTGGTAAAAAAGGACAACAAATAAATATTGTAAAAGTCACATTCAAATCGAGCAATAAAACAACAATCACACATTAAATATGTGTATCTGTAAAGCGCTTTGAGCACTGGAAAAGCGCTATAATAAATGCAAGGAATTATTATTATTAAAAACACATTGAAGAGATTAGTTTTTGTACGTTTTTTGAAGGTGGTGATAGTTATTGAATATGAATTTCAGTGCTTGATGTGTGTGTGCGCTAACCCTGACATCTGTGTGTGTGTCAGGTTGCTCAGCCCGATGAACCAGCAGCCGGTGCAGATCCAGTTGTTGCCGAGCCGATGGAGCACTGAGGCGTCCTGATTACTTCCTGTTATCAGAGGGGGGGGGGGGGGGCAATACATCCTCCCAGACCAGCCCGACACACTTAGCTGCATCTCACCGGAGGAGTAAACATTAGCAGGGAACGTTGTTCTTGTGATGTGCCACTTGCTAAAAAAAAAAAACCTGTCGATCCAAAATATTCTGCAAACATCAATCAATGTGATGTTGCTTTTGTATGAGTAAGGCGTTCCAATTATACAAGTAATAAAGTCTTTTTTTGAAATGTGCTGCAGCTCTCCCTTTTATTCTTATTGGAGCTTCCTGTCCTGTAGTGTGTGGTAAAGGTTTGTGTGCATGTAAATGGTCTGCATGGTCTCTCAAATTCTCTCCCACCCCCTCTGCCTGAAACGCCTCCTTTGTTTTTTCTTTTGTATCCTGATGAAACAAGCCCCCAGGAAGTGCTCCGGACTGATGAAAATATTCGTTGTGTCCAAACGGCGGTACTACAATTTCCGTATCAGTCCGTGACGTCACCCGGCCCAGAAAGACTTTTTCCCATTTACTAACATCGGGAAAGAGACGTCTGTAAATCAGCGGATACTTTTTTTTAAACTAAATAAACTACCCAGTATGAACTATTTTATAACCCTTATTAGAATCATTCGGTGCTTAAAGTTGTAAAATGCACTAAAAGCCGAATCTAGATTTATTTTCTCTGCATTCATTCTAGTGAACCGAGAGTGGGAGCTCGGGAGGCGGGGCTGAAGTTACAACGTTCTCGTTGTAACTCGTTGTAATCGGAGCGGCTCGGAAACACATCTACAGCAGTAACATACACATTAATGCAGCAGCAATATTAACAGAGAAACATCAGACATAATAGTAAAACACTGAAAGGGAACATTGTATTGCACCAGGAGCTATCTTGGGACTTTTACTGCGACAACGTTGACTTGCCTGTGAATCTACAGTGTTGTCATTCTTCTTTGAACAGCAAGAGACCGCTAACGCCCTATTTCAACAATCACACTCCCTGTAATTGACATTAATATATAGGCCCTTTCTCATTTCATCAAATCCCCCTCCTCGACTCCTCTGTCCTCCGGTAGTGACCCGGAAATTAATTTTAGCGTGCCATGTTGAAGGACATCCCATTTCTCTAAATGCACGTCGAGGACCGAGCATCGAGGAGGATCTCTGGAGGAGCTCTAACCGAGGATACACTGATGGGTCCTCCACGGCTCCTTCGCGGATGCATTTCCGGGAACAGAGATGTTTCAAAGAGTCGTGACGCACGGCCGGACTTATCTCAGCCAATGACAGCTCTGCATGCATCCCCTGGATATTATTTTAGAAACTGCTTTCATCGCGACGCGATGTTTACAGAGAGAACAGCTGTGAGGTCCTTGCAGAAAGCAGAGCAGTGTGTATAATATATATCGCTCAGTATAACAGGCCTACTCTCTTTATTTGCTTTAGTTTAGTAGTAGATATCTACAAACAAAGAGTCGATATTTTTCTAAAACCATTCAGTGCTTCACAATAAAATACACAACGGCTGTAGCCTGTGTGTGTGTGTGTGTGTGTGTGTGTGTGTGTGTGTGTGTGTGTGTGTGTGTGTGTGGTGTGTGTGTGTGTGTGTGTGTGTGTGTGTGTGTGTGTGTGTGTGTGTGTGTGTGTGTGTGTGTGTGTGTGTGTGTGTGTGTGTATGCGTAGATGCAGCGGACAGACAGGTCTGTTGGTTTGGTGTCCTCTGCTTACTTTTAATACTTGTAAATACAACTTTTGGCCCGTAATTTATTTTCTTCATTGTAGCGACCAAAGGGGAGAGGGGGGGGGGGGGGGTATATCCAGTCTCTGATAGTGTTACGAGTTATGAGAGTGCTCTGTTTGATTCTGAAATTGTATTTATTTATATAAATATATACACATATGTGTGTGTGTGCGTGTCCGCATCTGTAGCCTGTTATTGTCTCATTATACCGCACTGTGAATGAATCAAAGTAAATATATAAGTCATCATGAACACATCTGTCCATCAGACAGAGGCTGCTGTGCCTCCTGTCATCATTAAAGGACGTCTCTTTAAAATGACCGCTCAGAGGAGAGGAGTTCTCATTTCTCTAACCGCCTGCTGCTTCCCCTCCTCTCTCCTCGGTTCCCCTCCTCGGCTCCTCCGCTCGCATCTCCTGTGGGCGGGACTAAGTATCGAGGATAGGAGTCGAGGAGGGGAGTCGAGGAGGGGAGTTCGAGAAATGAGAAAGGGCCATAGTGTAGCTTCTCACCATCATTTGCTGTGGCCCACTGATGTTAACGAACGTAACTGAAAGGCTGCCTGCCAAACGTAAACATTCAGCCACGTGACTTGCAAACTCTCGCGAGAGTTTTACACAAGACGGATCCTAAGGGGCCGGACATCTCTAAGTGGTTGACCAATCACATCAGAGGGTGAAAAGAGGTAGTATGTGAAAAATAGAGCTTGTTGAACATGAACTCATGGAGAAATGTCCCGGTAAATGCACTAAATACAAATATGAACATAGGGAAACAGACGAGTGAGCTGTTTTTACCATATTGATCTTAAAGTAAAATCAAACAAAGTCTTGAGTTGAGAACATTTTTATTTAAATTATTCACAGTATTTGAATCTCTTCATCGGTTTACAAAAGTATAAATCTTTAAATAATTCAGAACACAACACGGTACATTTCTAAAAAAGCTTAAAATTGTTTCGTACCGAAGACAGGATTTCTCCATCGCTGACGGGACGACAGGGAACTAATGGCGCGTTTCCACTGCAGCGGGTCGCTCGCTTTAAGCGTGCCGAGCCGTGCAGGGCCCGTTTTTGGTTGCGTTTCCACTTGGCCTAGTTTTGGCCCGTCCTACTTTTTCACCTTTTTTCTGGCCCGACTAAATGGTGGTTCTAAGGCCAGGAACAACCAGGCTGAGTATGCTAAACTAGAGAGAGAATCGCTGGCAAGGGGGCTACAACTACAACAAGATGAACATATTTCACCGTGATTTAATTGTAATACACGTTTCAAAATGATGCCGAAGTAACAACATACTGATACCGGTTAGTAAAATCCATGAATTAATGCTTTGACAAGTCTGCAGACAGACGGCAGGCGAACAACCCTTTTAAAATGCTTGTTTCCTGAATGGAGCTTGGCTAAGCTAACGTTATATATTCTCCGACGGTCCACACTCATAACAACGGCCTACAGACATAAATAAACCAGCGACTGTACTCTCCATGGCACAGGCAGTCTGTGGTTTGTACTTGTTTAACTGTTGTCTAGTTTCTGAACAGATATGAGGAGCTGTGAGCTCTGAGTGCTAACAGCTAACGGCTGTGTTGTTTTTCTGGGGCTCTCATTGAAGATGACGTCACGGCTCCGCCTACACTGCGTTACTATAGTAACTACCCCAGTTCCTAAACTAACCAAACCGAGCGAGGCCTGCAGTGGAAACGCGCCATAAGTACATCACAATATTTCAGGACAGTGCATTTATTCAGTCTCATCACACTGAGGGTGTTGGAAGGATCCTCGGTCCTCTAAAAGTGTCCATCTCTGACTGAAAGGCAGCAGGACGTTTGTTCGGCAGGCGAGAAAAGGCATGATCACCCCGATAAGCTAAAGTAATGCAGTTTCCTCTCGGCAGAATACCTTTCCTGGTGTTATCTTTTTAAATAGTGAACAAGCATGTTTTGAATTGACTCGGTCCTGTGTAATACATTTTAAAACCAACTATTACAAGTGCAAGTTTTAAATAACATCAAATAATTTTAAAGAGTATTGTGCAACAAATAAATATGACGAGTAACTCCTTATAAGGAATTCCTACTGTGTTTGGGGTGTCTACCTACTTTTACAAACATGTATACACACACAAGTCTAGACCTGGAAGCATCTTCATCATTTCAAACTGACTTTATAAAAACGTCATGCACGTTTACATAATGCATACTGGTATGAGTCTATTTGTCATGAGCGTTAAGTGAATTAGGTCCCTGTTTTTTCTTAGTAAATATGTACGTTTTGGACAAGTTTTAAAGGTCACCTACTATGCAAAATCCTCTTCTTCACGTCTCTTCTACATCAACATGTGTCCCCTCTTCTTCACGTCTCTTCTAC
This sequence comes from Pseudochaenichthys georgianus, assembly GCF_902827115.2. Classification (NCBI taxonomy): domain Eukaryota; kingdom Metazoa; phylum Chordata; class Actinopteri; order Perciformes; family Channichthyidae; genus Pseudochaenichthys; species Pseudochaenichthys georgianus. The sequence goes on along the minus strand of NW_027263082.1, from coordinate 144,772 downwards.
ATCAACATGTGTCCCCTCTTCTCCATGTCTCTTCTACATCAACATGTGTCCCCTCTTCTCCATGTCTCTTCTACATCAACATGTGTCCCCTCTTCTCCATGTCTCTTCTACATCAACATGTGTCCCCTCTTCTTCACGTCTCTTCTACATCAACATGTGTCCCCTCTTCTTCATGTCTCTTCTACATCAACATGTGTCCCCTCTTCTCCATGTCTCTTCTACATCAACATGTGTCCCCTCTTCTCCATGTCTCTTCTACATCAACATGTGTCCCCTCTTCTTCATGTCTCTTCTACATCAACATGTGTCCCCTCTTCTCCATGTCTCTTCTACATCAACATGTGTCCCCTCTTCTTCATGTCTTTTCTACATCAACATGTGTCCCCTCTTCTTCATGTCTCTTCTACATCAACATGTGTCCCCTCTTCTTCATGTCTCTTCTACATCAACATGTGTCCCCTCTTCTTCATGTCTCTTCTACATCACCATGTGTCCCCTCTTCTTCATGTCTCTTCTACATCACCATGTGTCCCCTCTTCTTCATGTCTCTTCTACATCAACATGTGTCCCCTCTTCTTCATGTCTCTTCTACATCACCATGTGTCCCCTCTTCTTCATGTCTCTTCTACATCAACATGTGTCCCCTCTTCTTCATGTCTCTTCTACATCAACATGTGTCCCCTCTTCTCCATGTCTCTTCTACATCAACATGTGTCCCCTCTTCTTCATGTCTCTTCTACATCAACATGTGTCCCCTCTGTGGAAAGAGACTCTGAAAGTTTCAGGAACAAAGATTTTCTCTTTTTTTGATCCATTTCTATAAAAACCTGTCTGAAAATGAGCTGATCAGATTTTGGCCACTTTATGATGTCATAACGATGTGTTGTCTTGTGTAACCATTAGCCAATCAGTAACCAAGGTAACCCCCCCCCCCCCCCCTCTTATCACCTGGATCTCCTCTAGAGCACCATTGAGTTCTTTGTAACCAAATGTCTCTCAGAGGGGCGTGGGGAGGGGCTCCTTATTTACCTCTAAAGTAACAGACAGAGAATCAGCACTTTGGAAACAGGGCTGAAACAGAGGGGATTATGGGTAATGCTGCAATGATCTGTTTGGGGTTTGGAGCCAAACACTTCAGAGCAGAGTCCTGCAGTCACCCGTCGGGTACCCGCGAAAGAAAGTGATTTGCGGTTGGTATTTTTTCAAACGCTTTTTTCCGGGTTCGGTTCTGGGTAAAACAAAGATGATGCGGGTCGCGGGTGTTGCATAATAAATATATTAAAATAATTTAGTTTAGTGTTTAAATCCTCAGACCTCTCCCCCGCGGGACCGCGCATAATCATAACCTCTGCAGCGCATCAGTCTGCTGCTGAGCGCGCCACATTCTAAATGGCTGAGGTGAAGCTCTCTAGCGGAGGATACAGCATTTCAATAACTCTTCCTCAAGAGCGAAACCCAACGTCTGGAGGCTTTGGTGTCGTCCTAGAGATGGAGAAAAGAACCAACATCCCACGCTTTTTGAGCCAAATATGCAACTGCCTGTGTTAAGGCATGTTTTCACTGCTCATAGGATATACGGGTTCGGGTCGGTTTGCGGAGCTAATTGTAATTGGCAATATGTGCGGGTGCGGGCGGGTTCGGTATTGCACGTCGCGGTGCGGGACTTGAAAATCAGACGCGTGCAGGACTCTGCTTCAGAGAGATGTTTTGTATATAACTGAGACCTATAATATATTGAGGGAAAACGGTACAATAGGGGACCTTTAAGACATTTATCTCTACTTTTCTAGCCAGTAAAAGCTGATATTCATTAAAAGCTGCCCTGCATACGCGTTCTCTCGTATTCAAGTAAATAGGGTGGGAGCACGGAACAGTTTTAAAGAAGTCAGTGTGAGGCTTTCTTGGCTCTCCTCTTCTTGTTCCTGCGCCTGACGGAGCTGCCGGAAGTCTCCGTCTCCGCGGTCCTGCTGAGGTCGTCCATCTTCTCCTGCTCCATCAGCGTGGTCACCTTCAGGGTGAGCTCCAGCTCCTCCAGGACTCCGCCCAGCTCCTCCTCCGGGACGCCCAGGTCGATCCCCCCCGCTCCCTGCTTGTGTTCAGGCACCTCCTCCCTCTGTAGCTCCGCCTCCTCTCCTCTCACTGCTGCTGGGTCAGATTCTCTCTCTGCGCTCGGATCCTCTGCTCCGTTTGTAACGTCCTCAGGGAGGGTTTCCACGTCGGCTCCATCGGCTTGAGTCCTCTCCGCCTCCTCCGCGGTCTGGTGCTGCTGACAGGAGCAGTGTGAAGGATGCTCCCACGGCTGCTGAGGCTCCTCGGGGTAATCTGTGGACACATTTCAATAGAAAAGTCATGCATTGATTAGCTTTGGAGCGGTGTATGTGAAATAAATACCTTTTCAATGTAGGAACGTTCTCTCACAAATGATTAGTGCAGTGTAAGCAATGTGTCCATGAGTCCAGACACTAGAACTTGCTATAGCAAAAATATATAATCACACTATAATAATAATAATACATTTATATAGCGCTTCTCCTGGTGCTCAAAGCGCCTTACAAGCAAGTAAAGAAGACAAATAACAACAAAAGTAAAAAGTGCTAAGCTAGGTGGAATAAGGGCGAGGTTTTAAGCATTCACTATGTTTTAAGTTCTTCTATTGTCTGCATTACATTGCAACTAAATCGTATGTTTGACCTGTTAGCTACTAATCTTGTGTCCTGTATGATTTTGGACGGATTTCCTTTCCTTCTGTGTGGGACGAATAAAGGTATTCTGATTCAGGAAGTCGTCTGGTTTCAGTTCATGCACACATGACATCCAGAGAGAGACTTTGGAGGAAGCTTAGTAAGGTATATCTACTTTGGTTACAAAAGTACAAGAAGAGCAATCAATCAAAAAGTGTTATTAAGATAATCTGAATGTTTTCTCGTGACAAAATAAGATAAAAGCACTTGAATCCCTTTAGTTTCTGATCACAGCTGCATCGCCACAAAAATACACATTCTCACTTCCTTCAAGCTATAGGAAACACCGGCTGGTTATCAGGTGATACACTATTCTTAAAGCAGGTTCTACGTCTCACATGATCCTCTGAGATATCCCGTCAGAGCATTTTAAATCCGAACATGTTCCTGTTTGGTTAAATGTTACTTCCTTCTACAGACAGCTTCGGTGAGCGTTCACGCATCTGTCTTCCTTGTAAACTCGTTTCCATCCACATGACCATCCCTTCAGTCACATGCTTTTATCACATGGCAATACTAATGTTGAGGTATAATGTTTTTATCATTTTGATGCTATGACGCTTGTATTTTGTTTTTGTTTGCTTTGCACGGCCCTTTGAGGCATTTCTTGTGATTTGGGGCTATACTACATTTGGATTTGACTTGATGTACCTTCCCAGTCCTCCTGGTTCTTCTTCTCTGGTGTCATATCCTCCACCAGCTGGCCCTCCTGCATCACCCGAGTGATCTCCGTCAGCTGCTGCAGGAGACTCTCCTCCTGGTCCGCCGTCACCCCCGCCACCCTGACACACACACACACACACACACACACACAGACAGACACATACATTATTTGGTTCCACAAATGATATTACTTAGACAGGGAACAAAATATATCGGGGCTAAGCAGCACAGAACACCTGCCACCCTGCCACACACACACACACACACACACACACACACACACACACACACACACACACACACACACACACACACACACACACACACACACACACACACACACACACACACACACACACACACACACACACACACACACACACACACACACACACACACACACACACACACACACACACACACACACACACACACACACACACACACACACACACACACACACACCATACTGAACATGTTCCACTCCTAACAATAAATAACTCATGTTATTACATGGCTTAGTTGAATACTCGATTCTGATTGGTCAATTCAGAACACGTGACACGTTGTTAATCCAGAACAGACAGATCGCTGTCAAGCACTTATTGACCGTTGTTAAGGACGCTCACATCTGCACAAACAAGTCCGTTCGATTTAACTGTATACAGTTTTGGCAAGACAAGAGCGACAAGAACACAGCGGAGAAGTAACGGGCAGAAACCCTGCTTTTTACGCAGCGGTCCAGACATAGACATCAAACGGCGACACATATTCAGTGTGCAGTTACTTTGGCATTAGGGCAGGGATATCTAGATACTTTCAAAGGTTTGACATCATGAATTGTGCTACTTTTAAAGCAAGCAGCGATGTTTTCAAATCTGTAATCAGAAAGCTCCTCAAAAACGCTATCGAAGCAGTTCCTGCCGCCCGTTGCTACGTTAGTTCAAACGGTAATAACGGACTATTTTTCTTAGCGGATGTATGTCAATTTAAATCAATACAACTATTTTTTAAATCAATAAAATAATTTTCTAAATCCATAAAAGCATTTAAATTTATATCGTTACTTTGTTGAGAATGAGGCCGTGTGTAATAAGCGGGATAATGTGCAGCGCCGCGGTCGTTATGGGGAAAAGAACACCGACAGGCTGATCAGGAGCCCGACGCGAATTATACCTTACTTCAGGGATGTCAAACTCAAGGCCCGGGGGCCAAATCCGGCCCGCGACTTCATTTTATGTGGCCCCACAAGAGCTTGCAAAGAATATAATGCGTTTATTATACGGTTACATGCCACTTTACAGTTTATATATATATTTTAATTGATTTATCCTTAATTGTATTAATCTGTGTGAATCTGCTGTCCTGTTTTTCAATGTCACCCTGTTGCTGTTAAACTATTGAATTTCCCCACAGGGATTAATAAAGGTCCATCTTATCTTATCTTATTTTACAGAAGCACGTTGTAAATAAACTACCATCCCTACATCCCACAATGCATCTCATTTTGTGACATGCGCACTGAAGAGACTTCTGCTTTCAGAGTTAATTATGAAGTTATTACCCTATCCAATAATACGCCAATGCAGAGGCAATAATATAATATAATACATTATTTCATATATATATTATGTATTTGTATATTTATATAGTTACAACCGGCCCTTTGAGTGCAACCATAATGCTAATGTGGCCCACGATGAAATTGAGTTTGACACCCATGCCTTACTTAAACTCACGGTGTGAAATCAAGCAAATGTAATTGTTTCCCCAATTCTACCTCTAATTTGTATCTCACATTTTCCGTGGATATCCTTCTATAATAATATACTGATCAGTTAATGTCGTGCCTAACTTGAGACTGCTTCATTTTTTAATCAATGATTTTGTTCATGTTTGGAGACTCACGCGCTGATCAGTTCAAATCTTCTCACAGTTTTCCTGGAATACTTTTTTAACAAAACAGCTCGAAGATGAATGAATAAAAAGAACACATATTAAGATGCTTACAAAGCCCTACAAAGATTAACTACTTTCACACATCCTAATAAGAGCTTACCAGAGTAACTAATAATAAAAAGTAATATAATGTATTGAACATGTTAGAACAAAACAAACAATAGTTAATAAGCATATAATATAATAAGCAAAATAAAAAAACGTTCAAGGTATACAAAATCAAATGTGAAGTGTTTCAAAAAACCAGATCACAATAAGAACAGTTCATTATGTAAAAGGATGAGAACAAACAACAGAAAGGAAATGACCTCTGTGTTCATATTGTGAATGTCATGTCTGTCTGAATCTGTCCTGCTGATGATATCACTGCACGTTCAAATTCAATTCAATAAACAAATGAGCTGCATCGAAGCGGTGCTTCCTGTCGGGAGAAGAGGTGTAGGAGGCGGAGAGATTAAATTATGTGCAGAGTGCAACCCACCTGTCAGAGCTGTGGTTGGCGTAGGAGACGATGTTCTCCATCACCATCTCCGTCTCTCTCAGTTTGTCCTGCAGCTGCGACAACTCAAAGTCGGCTGCAGAGCGACAGGAGAGACGAAATACACAGACATAAAATAGGTATCTGAACTCAGCAGAGAAACAAATCAAACACGGCACAAACGTTGAGGCTGTTCAAATCATTTTGGAGACTGTTCTTGTTTTTTTGCAGCCTACAATTAATCTCCATGGGAATCGATATGCCAGAAAATAACCCACATTCATTTATTTTCTCATTACGTTGATGCACTTTCTGAGGCTTAATGCAAATCTTTAATTCATTTAAATCTCTCAATAGGCGCTTTCACACCGGAGTACTTTCCCGTTTCGTTCCTGGAATTTTGCGTTCATGAGAACTTGTACCCCCTTATTAGTGCCTGCTAGCGAGGTGGTACTTTCCTGTGGAGAAAAAAGTACCAATTTCTTATTGGCTGGGCGAATTGCAAACCACGCCCCGTAAAACTCTGAAAGGTTTTTTGAAGCCGCCATTGTATTTTCTGGCATTAGCATTAGCATTATTAGCATTAGCGCACCAACGGAGAGAGAATAATTTATGGCAACACAAACAAAAACATTGGAAGTGATGAAGAGGTGTCGGCGTTCTGGCGATTTACTCGGAAGGCTTCAGTAGAAGCTGCTGGGACTCCCAGCAGCTTCTACTGAAGCCTTCCCCAACTCCGGGGACTTCGGGTGGCAGTATACGCCGTGAAGTGGTTTGCGGCCTGCCAGTAAACCCAAAGCAGAAGAAGAAGAAGTGACGTCAGCAGCTTCATTTGCGTAATCCACCCCCAGGGACTTATTCCGGTGTGAACGCGATCGGCTCTTTAGTTCCATGGGGGTACTAAGTGCTGGGAACTAAGTGCTGGGAACTAAGTACGACAAAGTACTTGGTGTGAAAGCAGCTAATAAGTCAAATCAAATGTTTGTTAATGGGTTACATCAGGACTTTGCACAAAGTGGAAACTTGATGATCGAGTTGTTCTGGTAATCATGATGGCACTTTATCTTTAATCGATACAAAATGTAATGCTTCTGTCTTTCTGTTCGATCTGCGCACAGTTTATTCTGAGTTTAAGCACTCGTCGGATAATACAAACTATTCTGTTTATACATTTGCACCGCATTAAAGCGCTCTAAAGGAGTATGTCCTTCCCCCCCCGAAAAAGAAGTGCACTACATTTATTTATCAGATGCTTTTGTCCAAAGATGAAGGTAAACTTTTGGACTGCATTGTTGAGCTTATTGCCATCTCAAATTGAACGTGCCACGCTTTTTAAAACTGCGTTGGAAGGCAGCCTCATGCTAAAATAATGAGTATAATTGACACTGAATGATACTCACAGATCTTCCTCTTTATGTTCTCTGAGCGAACTGAAGGGAACCGGCTCTCTGCCGGCTTGTTGTTGTTGTTGTTGCCCTTAGATGTGATCTGACAGCGAGACAAGAGACAGACAAAAAGAAGGTTAAAACTCTCAAAACAAGCCTATTTTTTTGACGATTAACATAAAAACTAAACTTACCCAATATGTAAACGATAACCTTTTTATTTCATTAAATGTCTGATCAATTAAATCACATGTGGCAAACTCAAGGCCCGGGGGCCAAATCAGGCCCGTGGTGGATTTCATTTCGGCCCGCAGGATAATTTCTAATTGCTATTAGATCTGCCCCGGCGGTATATTGCACGCACACCTTCACTCCATCCTGAGGGTCTCCTCAGCTCAGAGCCTGAGCCCAAACATTGATGACCTTGCCCCCGAGATGAGACGCCAAGTATCTGAACTAGCATCACAGAACAGCACACTGAGTTCAATGGATGTTTCCTTCTGCACTTTCTCTCTCACGACAGCAGGGCAGGTTTGGTTTTTCTTTGAGGGGAATAGTTTTGTTGAAGCTGTTGTTGGCCTGTGGAGAAATGTAATCATAAGAAATGACTCCTGAAAAGCTGCAGATCGAGCCATAAGAAATGAATGCAACTGATTATTTAATGTTTAATATTGTTTCTTTAGGCAATAATTCAAGCTTTGTTAGTTCCAGGTTTAATATGTGCAATAAGTTCATTTCAATAAGTTCTGCAATAAACATTGAACCAGTCCGGCCCTCGACTGGTACCCCTTTTTTTTTTATTTGGCCCACTGTGTATTTGAGTTGGACACTCCTGAATTAATTAAACCAAAACAAGAAAAATAAGTTATCTATACAACACATCTGACCATTCAATGTCAGCTTTCAGTTTCTGATCAGTATCCATTTGAACTGTGAATGCGCTGTTATTCTAAAGAAATAATCTGACATTTTGGGAGATACAGGTATTCACTTGCTTACTGAGAGCAGTGTTTCCCATACCTTGATTTTTTTTGCGGCAAACAATTTTTTTATTTTGGTGGTCTAATGGATAGTGAGGTGGGCTGAGGATCGTAAGGTTGCGAGTTCAAATCCCGCCTGGAACACCACTTCTGAGAGGCTTCTCAATACTCAAATTTCCCCTCCTCGACTCCTCGGTCCTCCGGTAGTGACCCGGAAATGAATTTCAGCGCGCCATTTTGAAGGACGTCTCATTTCTCTAAATGCACACCGAGGACCGAGGATCGAGCGTCGAGGAGGCTCTCTGGAGGAGCTATAACCGAGGATACACTGATGGTTCCTCCACGGCTCCTCCGCGGATGCATTTCCGGGAACGGTGGAGGCGTGACGCACGGCCGGACTTATCTCAGCCAATGACAGCTCTGCATGCATCCCCTGGATATTATTTTAGAAACTGCTCTCATCGCAACGTGATGTTTACAGTGAGAACAGCTGTGAGGTCCTGCAGAAAGCAGAGCAGTGTGTAAAATAAATATCACTCAGTATAACAGACCTACTCTCTTTATTTGCTTTAGTTTAGTAGATATCTACAAAGAGTCGATATTTTTCTAAGACCATTTAGTGCTTCACATAATAAAATACACAACGGCTGTAGCCTGATTATGCGTTAGGAGCTGTAGGTGTGTGTGGTACAGTGTCGGTGCGTGTTGTACAGTGTGTAGGTGTGTGTTGTACAGTGCGCAGATGCGGCGGACAGACAGGTCTCAGTTGGTTTGGTGTCCTCTGCTTACTTTTAATACTTGCAAATACAACTTTTGGCCCGTAATTTCAATTCCCCATTTCAGCGACCAGAGAGAGGGGGGGATATATCCAGTCTCTGATTGTGTTACGTTATTATGAGAGTGCTCTCATACTTTAAATTGCATATATTTATATACATATATTTGTGTGTGTGTGTCCGCATCTGTAGCCTGTTATTGTCTCATTATACCGCACTCTCAATGAATTCAAAGTACATATGTGGGGGAACAATGTTCAGCTGATCTAACAGAGATTATAAAATATGACAAAACACTCGGCAGCTGATGCAGCTGATGCCACGTAATAATGAACGGACGTCGCTTTAATATGACCGCTCAGAGGAGAGGAGTTCTCATTTCTTTAAACGTCTGCTGCTTCCCCTCCTCTCTCCTCGGTTCCCCTCCTCGGTCCTCCGCTCGCATCTCCTGTGGGCGGGTCTAAGTCTCGAGGAGGGGAGTCGAGGAGGGGAAATTTGAGTATTGAGAAGCCTCTCTAGTGTGCCCTTGAGTAAGGCACTTAGCCCTCGGTTACTCCAGGGAGAACGTCCCTGTAATTGGTCATTGTAAGTCGCTTTGGAATAAGGCGTCTGCTAAATGCCTAAATTCTAAATTATATTTTTGGGAGAATAAACCCCACAGATCCTCAACTCCGGTGTGTCTCACTCATTAACAACGCAACACAGAGCAACAAGAACGTTGTCGACAGTAGCCATGAACTCGCATGTATTTTATTATTTGAGGGGGGGGTGGATGCGTGGGCCACCCGAATAGGTTAAGGGGCCTTTGGGGGGGGGGGGGGGACACTGGAGCTAGTTAAGAAGATTGACACCACTCTCAAAACTGAACTTTAACCATAAAGCCACAACGATCTTACACTGACCTTTAAAGCTCACCAAAAACATTAACACACGTTAGATGTGTTACTGTGAGCTGGAATAGTCTTGTCTTTGTAGAAATGTAACAACTTTAGTTTTACATGCACAGGATTACATTTACAACGTTTGATAAGAAGTAGTTTTTACACCAACTCTGTGTCTTGAGTTTATTAAATCAGGCATGGTGTTGATTCTGCAGTGTTTCACCTTAAACAGGATGTAGAGGATGTAGAGTAAGATCCCGAAGCCGTACACGGGGATGATCTGTCCGGCCAGGTTGGACTTCCCCCCCGTCCCGGCCCCGGTTCCTGCTCCTTTGGCCCGGGCGTTGGCCTCGGTGTTCTGAGCTCTGGAGAAGCTGGAGGCCGACTTCTGACCCCGACCCTCAGGGGCCGCCTGACGGTTTACCTTAGGAGGAAAGTTACCCCCACCTGCAGGGTGAGGAGGTCCATATGATGAAATATATGGAATAATATCAACACAAGAATTTGTTATCTAACTTTGATACATATCATGACTGTTTTGGGGTAATCCGTGAAGGGACAAGAGATGTTTTGAGAGTTTAAAGTCCTCGTGAGTCGTGCCTGTAAACAAGATCTTAATGGACTGAACTAAGAGCATCCATAACATTCACCTGTTTGCAACTTAAAAATGATGTATCATTTGGATATAGACACTTATGGCACTACTTCTATTCTATGTTATTGTATTTACTTGCACTATTGTGTGTGTTTTATTGTGTTGCACTGTTGGAGGAGCCAGGGACCTAAGATTGTCATCGACATAAGCTATGTATGAATTACAATAACATTTATTTTTGCTTGTTATTGAAATACCACATTTATCTTATTTTAATAATGTTGTTTTAATTGAGTATAATGAAACTCCCCGCTGGGTATCGATAAAGTTGTTCTTATCTAATGATCAGATCATCAGGAGCGGGTTTACTCCCCAGAGTCAGAACTACATTAGCTGAGGCAGCTTTTAGCTTTTATAAACCACAAGCCTGGAACAAACTGCCTGAAATTCGGTTATCATGAGATCCTTTAACCGTGCCTTATCGTTGCACTTTCAGCTGCAACCATTATTTATTTATTTTTTATTTTATTTAACCTTTATTTAACCAGATAAAAGCATAGAGATGTTACACATAACACAAACATATAAAATACAGAGAACATAACTAAGAAAACAAAAGACAAAAAAGCAGTCACTACATTGTGCATATTAGGACAGTAAGAAAGGTACTACTTATTACTGCAAGAGCAGCTGGTGGTAAGGACTTCAGACAACTTCAATCTAATACATACTATTGAGATAAGTGCCCTCAGTTTGAGGCGTGATTGAAGGTCATTCCAAGACCATAAAAAAGACTCCTTTTCCCAGCCTCAGTCCGCACAGCAGGAACCTGGAACCGTATCATTATGTTATCGCTTTTATGAATTATTTGTTTGTTTCGTTTTTAATGATGTGTTAAATGCCTGTGAAGCACTTTGAATTGCCTCTGTGTCTTAAAATGTGCTATACAAATAAACTAACCTTGAACCTTGAACCTTGATGTGTCTATACATTTAATTCAGGTGTGTTTGGCGCCCCCTTCAGGGAGGAAAGTGTAACTGCAAGAGCGATGATACACCGGTGATGTTCAGCACACACAGTGGCCTAATTCACGAAATAAAAACTCTTTAAATCACATACTTAAAACCATAACATCATAAACATTAAATCCCCCGTGTCAATATCCACCACACATCGAGTTAAATACATAAATAACCCGTTAAAGGTGACGCACCGTCCGGTCGATCCGCACCATCCTTCCTCCCGCGAGACAGCAGAATTTTGGGCATCAGCAGCGCGACGCACAGCACGAGACACGTCGCGAGGGTCACCTTCTGGAACATGGACATCGCCATGACGACAGGTGAGTTACCGGGGACCGTCCTGAGCGGAAGAACCGGTTAAATCTGACGGGTTTACGGTGAGGAAAAGGAGAAGACGTTACGTCGTTTCTCATCCATCGGTTGCACTTCCTTGTTGATTCGAGAACCGGAAGTGCGAAGACGCTGTACCAGATGTAATTCACCGCTGGGTGGCGCCAAAATACCGCCTTTTTAAAGCTATGCTAACCATCAACACAATTACTGCTTCACATTCAATTTGAAATGAAGACTTGCTTGCTGAAAAATGCTATTAAAATACCAACGTCGATTATTTATCACCTGCACGTGCACATGTGAGAACACCTGTAACCCACACACTTTTTAGAAATCAAAGCCAAAGCCAAATTAATAGTTTTATACATACTATGTACATAGCCTAGTTAAAACAATTTAGCAATTGCAAAACATCATGTAAAACTACACTGTTATGTTATGACTGTGTGTACTCAAAGCAAACAAATGCCCCTTGAAACAATACTTAAAATAGTATATATTATATCGTTATATTTTTGGGTTAGTAGAAGTAAAATTGGCATGAAAAGACTCAAGTAAAATACATGTTCAACAAGGGCAACCTGATCAAGTCGTCTTAGTAACATTCAATCATTGAATTGTAATAGTTTCTGTAACACTTTATAATTAAATTGATTATTAATTACCGTCAAATTATTATTGAAAGTATTTAGTGCTTTTGTCAAAATGTCTTTAAATTACTTTCTCGTTGGTGTCTGGAGCGTACTCACAATTATTTTTGAGTGATAGCAGGGCATAAATAATGAGCACACGACTGAAATCAAAATTCAGTTTAATGAGTAAAGAAGGCAACCCTTGAGATCTGAAGCAGCACTCATCTCCGGCCATTCTTCAGATTTATGAAGAAGAAGCAGTGGATCCTCCTCCGATGTTGAACTGTATTTCTTACAGTATTTGGGAATATGTTTTCATTTGTTTTGCGGCTTCCTTCGTGCCAGATGGGCGAGGTTCACCACAGAGGACAGTTCATGGACTCACAATCAGAGAGAAGTCTAAAAAAGACAACTTAGCATTTTCTCTGTGATGGATGACTTGCTTGATGCTATGTGCGGCTTGCCTCCATTCGTGTCTTATTTCAGTGTGGTGAACGGAAATTATTTGTTGAATGTTTTAAAAAAAAAAAGAAGCAGAATCATCATTAAATATCCTCCCGATTCTATTTTCACTTCCTCTGTGAATCTCAGGTCCGTTAGATCAGAAAGTTTTCAGGGGAGTTTCCACCAGCAGCTCTTTAATAAAGAGTTCAATCAAGGGAAACTTGTCCCATCCGTTTTGTTTCCACACATGCTTCAGTCTGAAACAGGAAGGTGATGAAGACTCTGAGATTTAGAGTCCAACTGGCTCAGAGTCTTCCTGTTCTGATCTGCAGAGGATAGAGAAGAACATGTATTTTGAAAGGGCTAATAGGAACATATAATCAGACGTATGTGCAGCAGTGAAATAATCAAAGCAGAAATCTTAATAAATTGTGTTTAGCGACTAAACTTCCAATAAGAAGTCACTCATGGCCCTTTCACACCAACGCGTTTTCAGCTCCGGCTCGGAACTGGAGCCTGAAAAGTGCCGGTTTTTCCTGTTCACACCGCAGCGGCGCCGGCTCTTAGCTCCGGAATCCGGTTCACTTCCAGCTCCAAAAAATTGTCGGTCCAGAGGCAAGAGCTTCGGAGCTAAGAGGTGGCGTCGCTTACGTCTCTCTTACGTCGAGGCGTGGAGGAAACTAAACCCACCTCCCCTGAACATGGGTCGACTGTCATGCCTGCCTACAAGCAGTAGTGCCTATAAACACACTTTATAAAGTCAGGCAACACTAACCAGGCTTCGTGTGATGCTGTTTATTTGTGCCTTACTTTGACCATCCGTTCGCTGTTATCGATCATTGTGGAGAGAGGCAGACGTGTTGTTTTGTATTATAGCAGCTATCGGATGGAATCAATACATGGGCTGCACAGGTTGTCGTGTCCGACTATCACAAGTAGAATCATAATAAAAATACGCCGGTAAAATGTCCGCAGTTCATTTCCTCATATTCCAAACGAGAAATTACGGTAGCAAATCACCCGGTTCTTTACGACCAGACTATTTACCGGGATACAAACCGGAGGAACGAGGCATGGAGGGAGGTGGCATGTTGCCTGTTTGGGGAGTTTATATCCAGTTTATTTCGTTTTAACATTGTTATTGCTTTGTATGCCGGGGGCGGGCGGGAGATTCCTGATTGGTTGTTGGTCGCCTTGGGCGCGAGAAATCGCCAAGCCTCAGACACGCCCAGCTTCAAGATTTTTTTATGCCTGTAGTGTAGACGGGCCGTAAGGCAAACTTAGGCTCTTTACTGTGACACGTTGAAAAATAATCTGTGCTGAAGTTGTTGTTTAACAATGTTTAATAAGACACTTCAAGACACTGGTACTTGCGTACCATGCTGCGGATGGATCTGGCCCTTCCTACATCCAGGACATGGTTAAACCGTACACCCCAGCGTGTGCACTCCGCTCTGCATCAGCCAAACGGCTCGCTGCACCCTCGCTGCGAGGGGGACCCAAGTTCCCATCAGCAGAAACACGTGGGTTTGCTATCCTGGCTCCAAAATGGTGGAATGAGCTCCCATTGACATCAGGACAGCAGATAGCTTACACACCTTCCAGACTGAAAACTCATCTCTTTCGACGCCACTTCGAGCGATAGAACTGCTAACAGAGCACTTATATACTAATAAAGGGCTGGCTTATCTAAAGCCAGTTGAGTAGCACTTGAAATGTTTGGCTCTATGAAGCCTGATGTACTTTATGATTCTGTTTTCTTCTAGTTAAGTATCTTCTTGGTAGAATGCACTTATTGTAAATCGCTTTGGATAAAAGCGTCAGCTAAATGCAACGTAATGTAAAAAATGCAATGCAAGGGCACTTCCAATAAAAAAAAAATATTTTCCTCCTTTGGAAAAACACACTAAATACAATTTCTTTATTAGATTTCCAAGACAAAAGGCAATATACAACTCAAAGTATGACCGTTTTACGTGCAATGGTCTTACATAAGTTGGAGCCACTGAAAGCCAAGACATACAATGGACGTATAAACTGCATTTTACAACATTATCTTTGTTTGGAAATTCTCTGTTTGACCTATATGTATACAATAGTCTTGGCAGAACTGCAGGCATTGAATAACTTATAATAAACAGACTTCTGCCAAGATATATACACCCACACCCCTTCCAGTGTGAGGGTAGTTCATGAAAAGGTCTTCGATAATGTAGGAGCCATGAAACGTGTATAGCAATGTGTTTTGTTTTAATATAACATATTTGTTTGATCACTATTGATTGGTTGGCTTGGGTCACATGGATACGGGCGGCACTCGTTATAATCCTGTTCACCTGCGCGAGGTGTGTGTGTGGAAGAGAGGGTGACACAGGGACTTTGTTGACCGTAAGATTTATGATTGCTTTGATCATTATTATTACAATGTCTGATCACCGCGTATTTTTCATTAAACTACATTACAATTCAACAGAGTTTTGATCTCAGCAATTACTCGTTTTTAGCGAGTCATACAACATCAGCCTCTCAGCGACTTTGTTTCCTGCTGTCGCTATAGATACGTTCATTGTAACCACATGTAACAGTAATCTTGCATCTTCCAGTGTTTACAGTCATATGTTTGCAAAACCTTGTATTGTCAACATCAGGCTGTGTTCGTTACTCCCCTTAAAGAGGAGATATTACGCTCACTACAGGAACAATGGGCCTCTCTAAAATGTTCCTATCTGGGGTTATTTAAGACCAGGGCATACGCAGGAATCCTGAAGTTACATTTAAAACCTTTTAAGACCCATTTCCATACGTTTTAAGACCTCATCTCCACTTGGAGTTCTAACCGGTTACCTTGGCGACACACTTTACCTCACATTGACTATATACAGTATTGATTGTCCTTCCTCCTTCTCTTCCAACCATTTGGACGCAGACTTGCATTTCCCCATAACGATGTTGCTTAGCAACCGGCGTAAACGGACCTTCACGCTATCAAGCAGTGAGCGTGTGACGTCCTGTTCAGATGACGTCCAACCCAACGGGATACCATCAATAAACTACACAGAATCTCACTGCACACCTACGCCATGATTACATTCAGGCAGACTGTGGAACACAACCTCTTTGGACCATTTAGATACTTATTGAAAACAAGATACAACATGTAAGACCTTGGAAAATGCCGTTTTTAATAGCCTTAATTTTCTTTGAATTGATTTATCAACTTTTAATACTTTTTAAGACCCCGCGGACCCCCTGAAGACCCATATTTTATTGTATTTATTCTATTTAAAACTACCTGATTAAATCAAGTTATAGTGTTGAATTAAAGTTGACAGTAGAATCAAAGTCTTGTCAAGCACAAGGAAACCTTACATGTTGTTTTATTAATTATATAAATGTGCCAGTGTTATTTCTAATGCCATTGTGTTAATTCTCTATCCTCATTTAACCCTGAAGGTCCGGTCAGACAAGTTACTCTGTCATCAAAGACGGGCAGGAACCAAGCAAAGTACACATATATAAAAAGCAGTGGTCCAGTGGCCACATTTAAAAGTCTTTTGACAAAAGCTTATATAAATCTACAAGAACATCCAAGATCAACAGAGCTATTTGAGTCTTGAGAGAAGAGTTGGAAAGAGATTCAGCGTCTGGATCCAGGAAAGCTTCACTGGAGCCACATTTATAAAAGGAGACTTCCATTTAACGCTGTCCAAAGAAAATATACAGCGAATGACATTTAAATATGCTTCATTTCGCACCTCAGTTAATCATAAAACGTAATGAAATCTCCCGAGTTGGTGAAGTTTCAATGTGTCATGATTTTATGATAAAAAGTTAAATAGTTTTCTAAAAAGCTGTGTAAACATGAACTCTGGAAGCCAGCACAAATGGTAAAAGTCACCACTTCCACATCCAGCGTGGCGTTTTGAATGATATGAAGTGGAGTTGTACTGTTTAGGGTTCATACACTTTTTCACCAATAACTTTTCCTAATTTTCCATGACCAAAAAAAATTACTCTTTCTCAGCGGCACTGAAAATGGTTTATTTTAACATGGAACAGGAAAATAAGGTCTGCATATGAAACATGCTGTGTCTAAAACAAATCAAAGCTTACGAGCTTCCACACGCTGAAGCAACTCAAATCTCTCACCAGCAAAATACCTCGACAGTTAAATGCCATTTTACGTTTCATTACGATACAGTATTTATTATCGTTATAGTATTACTATTTCAGCGATTAGATAAAATATAAATCATTTGACAAATATTGTTTTCCATAACTTTCCAGGGCCTGGAATTAGCATTTTGAATGTCCATGACTTCTCCAGGTTCCTAATGACCGTAAGAACCCCGTCTGTTAGCATCATAACGATGAGAGGGCTTCTGGTGGCTTTATGGCAGGTTTTTGAACCCTGAAACCTTTTTAATTGAGGATTCTGTGGAGTGTGCTGCACTTGCTTTCACCCTTCTCACATCTGCCCTCACAGCCAACCGCTGCTCACTCCTATCTGATGTATTTCTCTGCTTATGAAGAAGGCTTTCTATTCATATGCAAAGCTGTAGGCAAATCATTGGCTTCCAATGAGAGCCAACTGTTTTGCAATATTTGATCTCCGTAGAAAACTGCATATTTTACATTCGTATTTATCTATCCGGACATCAGCATGTTAAACACATATTGACCGCTGTCAAGCTGCAGAGTTGGGTCATTATCATGTACGAGTTTCCTCTTTGTGTCATCACCATTTCGTTGAGCGGATTATAGGGACAGGTTAGATCTTAAAGCAGTAATAAATTAGGCACATCTGATTCTAAGCCTTCTTTATATGAGCTTTAGATGTCAGCAAACCTGTCATGATGCACAATATGGATTCATTCATCACCTTCCAACTGAACATCCAGACTCAACGTAATGCTTCTTCAAAGATAATATGCTTCACATGGATGATAGTGTCCGCAGCCTCTGGGTTTGATGTCTACATATGGTCATATTTGGGATGAGCTTTGTGAGCTCCCTTGTATATCTTCCAGATATCCCGGTGCATGTTTTAGTTCAAGCTGTCAGAGCAGCTGCCGGGACCGTAACTCATCGACATCTGAATATTACCTCTCATTGCCTCTCCGTGCTGCCGTTAAGATGGCCTCCTTCGTAGTCCAGCTGGCACAGGATCATGTTGTTCTTGAGGAAAAACTTGTCTCCCACGCAGAATCTGCAGCGAGGGAATATAGAAATATGGATCTGAATCATGAGTTCCCAGTGGAGCATCTCAGGCCAAATTAATCTTGCATGATTGCTTGCTGATTAACCATCTTTAACTCCGACAGGGTTTAAAAGTGCAGTAAACTTTCTGCTTACAATGCATCGCTGGTATGCTCGTAATGACCGGTGAGCTCACTCACTAGTGCACCTCGAAGATAAGTCAACTGAATTTGATCTCCCCGGCTAATTGCCGCCCTAATCTTACCTCTGGCGGCAGAGCTGACAGGCGAAGCAGTCTAAATGGTAGACGTTGTCTCTGGCTCTCATCACCATCTCAAAGGCAGGGATCAGCTTACTGCAGGCTGCACAGTTCCCCGTCACCCCGAAGAGCCTGAGAGGGAAGAGGGCGACAAGCAGACCTGTAGTCTGGGCGCACTTAAAATACATTTCACCCAAGAGCTAAAGAGGGATAAAGACACTGAAATAACAGCAGAAAAGTAGTTCGACAACTGCATTTCCTACAGATTATCGATGGATTATTGCTGCTGCTGCTGCTAATGCGGAGCTTGCATCATATTGTATGGATGTTGTACGTAATTAAGAGCAGCCAAGCGGGAGGAAACATTCCCTATAGCCCCTTAGTTGTAATTCTGAGTAGGATACATTTCCTTTGGGGAATTAGTATGAACCACGTATCAAAGCAATCTATCCAGTAGTTGTGGAGACTTCAAACCAAAAATGTCGTCATGACTCGTTATGATTATCACAGCCACAGTCGCCTCCGAAATACAAATGTATTTTAGAAAACTGTGGGGCGGTTTTTCTTTCTGTTTTAATTAGTTTGAGGCGTTGAAGGGGTCGTTTTGTTTTGTAATACAAGCTTCTTTGTGCTACATTTTAAAGCTAGTAATGTAAGTCCACGTTTATTAGCTGTGCTAGCTAGCCAATGGCCGCTCAGAGATAACAATACATGTACAATTCTGCTCCTACTACTTGTTTTACACAGCATTTGTTTTTATTTTATAATGTGTGCTTGCCTTTTTACATCATATGTAAGTATTCTCTTTCTACTATAAGAACTGTACCTATGCGCCTGTAACTCTGTAAATGTTCCCGCTGCGGGACGCACAAAAACAATTCATTTATGTGACACTTTTGTCCAAAGCAACTAAAAAAGTGAAATCAATACAAAGTCAGAACAGCAAGAATCACGTGCAACATTTCGAAGTTACAGAAAAGGTGTTTTTCTATCACAAAATAGCTTTGTTTAATAGCATCCCTGTTTTTGCCGTTAGCATCGTTAGCTGCCTGCTAGGAACTTCAATCTTCCTTCCTTTCATTCAGCCAGTACAGTGAACACATCCGGGCTGCAGACATGTATCAATTATTGATATGCGACATATTATAAATAAGCATTCACGTATTTGTGCATGTTTCAGAGAGAGCCGAGTCACATGTAAGAACCTTTTTGGAGAGGTATGTGAGCTAATTGAGGCTCCATTGGTCTACATGATGTGATTAAAGTGTTAGAAATGCAGAATAATCTGAGAGTGAACGCTCACATGTTGTAACGATGGACTCAGTAATGCAGGATTTTCAAAGATCTTTTATAAACACATTTCTGTCGTTGCTGCAGGAGACTTTAAAGGCTTCACTTGCTGTGAACCAGGGGATTTCTGTGTCAAATGTAATGGCTTTCACAAGCTGGATATCATTTTCCCATTATATCGGCTGCTGATAGAGAGCAGCCAAAGCAGGATTCACTGATATCAAAATGTCACGTTTTATATGGAAATGTCACTTATTTAAGTGCCGCATGGGGGCTTTAGTCCGCCCTTATTACAGGCACTCTTCTGAAACTAACAATTTATCCAACACATTTGAACGTAATGTCCTTAAGCTACCTGAGAACAAACCCTGTGTTGTGTTTGAATGCTCTGTGACTCGGAGCTGACCAGCTGCAGATTGCTTCACCTCGCATTCACCTCCAGAAGAACAAACAAACATTTCTCAAGGGTCTGTCGAACATTACAAATCTTATGCTCCAGTGGTGGCAAGTAACCAAGTACATTTACTCAAGTACTGTACTTGAATGTTACCCGAACATTTTATACTACTTTATACTCCAATTTGTACTTTTTATTATTATTATTTATTTTACAGATGTATTTACTAGTTACTTTTTAAATTACAAACATAATACTTATAGGAGAGACTTTTAGAATATGATTAGTTGGTATCGATTAATTAAAGCATCCGACATTATGTTAAAGTGACTAAAACCACGAGTCGGTTAACAGGAAATTAATTAGAATTACAATTGTTTTTGTTCAAAGATATTTCATATTTCCAGCTTTTTAATTGTGAAGATTTGCTGCTTTTGATTTAATATATTTAAATATCTTTAGAAAATGTCCCGCAGTGGTTCAGTCAGCAGGGGCTTGAACTGGGAGTTGAAGGATCGCCGGTTCAAGCCCCCGAACAGACGAAAAATATTCCTATTCA
Source organism: Pseudochaenichthys georgianus (assembly GCF_902827115.2). Classification (NCBI taxonomy): domain Eukaryota; kingdom Metazoa; phylum Chordata; class Actinopteri; order Perciformes; family Channichthyidae; genus Pseudochaenichthys; species Pseudochaenichthys georgianus. The sequence continues at coordinate 124,179 of NW_027263082.1, read as the reverse complement.
TCCCCTTCCGAAAAATAGTTTTAATCCTACTTGAACACTTTACTTTTACCATTCTCGAAGCAGAACTTGTACTTGAAGTTGAGTATTTTAACAATGTGGTATTTTACTCAAGTGAAGAATCTGAATACTTTTTCCACCACCGCCATATTCCAGTAGATGAAAAGGGGGGTTCGGGAGTACTAGCTATGAACAATGACATCCCTGAAAAAAGCAGAGTGGAGAGAGAGAGCATGTCTCTCCCGGAGCTCGGGACGACAAATGAAAGAACGTCATCAAACGAGTGACCAGCGCGGGAACAAAAGCGAGTCCTAATTAAGAGAAATGTTCTGATCTAACGAGGCCGAGTCCTGAGCACCTGGTGGGGTTTTTTTCCTCCTCCTTAACGAGGCTACGCAGCTCAATGCTAATTCTCTACTAATGGTCCAATTAAAAGAAATCACATGGTTTTAATCCTGCTCTTCAAAGGCTTTCGGTCTGCACCCTCGCGATGATGAGGAAAACAGGAGGCAATCTAGCCAATTTAACTGTCAAAAGGGGTTTTAGTCTCTTAAGTGCAGCGCAGCTAATGAGAGACTTAGCTCCAACCAAATCCAGCTGGATTGTACATGAGACTAACACATGAGTTCAGCAATGTGGCTGAGATATCAGGAGTTCTCCTGCTGACCTGACACCAGACGTCGTTATTTCAGGCAAGAAAAGGAAGGCTACATAACTCAGAGGGGCCGTTCGAGCCGGCGTTTGGGTTTGTGAGAAAGTGGTGTCCACTATAGATTCATGGTCAAAACACTCTATTGTATTTAAAACATACTTAGTCGTACTTTCATTTTGTGGTGATTCACACGCATTAGAGATGCAGTTTAGACAATCTTAAGCATTGATCTTTATCTGAAGAGTTTCTTAAGAGTGTGTGAAGTGTTATGGACCTCCTGCCCCCATTAAAATGGAAGATAATTTAGACTGACACTCCAGAGGGATGTTTTCTTAACTACGACAAATGTACTTAAAGATACATTTAACCAGAACTTAGGAACATGATACCACTAAACATGGAGTCAGGAGACGGTTAGCTTCGCTTATTTAAGCGTGAAGGACAGGGCATAACAGCCTCCCTCCTCTAAGGCTAACAACATCGGCTTCCAGGCACCTGTAATGATCCCTAAAGAAATCATTATGTGTCTTGTTTGTTTAAAATGGTGTTAAAATGCAACCCTATCTCTACACGCTACCAATCGCAGCTGTGGAGACATTGGTATAGTTGTCTCTTTGTAGGACACTGATTTAAATTATTCTTAAACTATGAATTCTTTTTATGCTATGTATGTAATTTATTATATGTAATGTCTTGTCTTTTATCTGGACCCTGAGTCTGTAATAAAGTATTCATTCATTCATTCATTCTACATAATTACATCCCTATGCAATTAAACTGCTCAAATGAAACAGAATATGTTTGAGGTCGCCATTTTAAACTCACGGTGAGCAATGCAATAAAAGCCACAAAACTAGTTGGTTAGGTAAGCCAACAAATCATGAATTGGGTTTTAAAAAGAAGGTTGTTACGTCATTTACCTCGAGGATGTATAATACATAAATAATAATGTACTGTACTGTAAGTGAATATTGAGGCATGGTTTCAAACTGGACACAAACTCAGGTATTCATTCATATAATAATAATAATGGATTACATTTTTTATTTATATACCTCATACACTTATATTATCAATCAATAATCCAGAACAAAATATGTCTCCCTCAAATAGTAATTGAGGATTCAGTTTAGTTGTATTGGAATTACATTTTTACGAGGACAGGCTAAAAAAGGACTATTCAGAAAAGAGACTCCAGGAATGTACTGATCCTGGCCAAAACACAGTCCAAGGAATAACCCCACCTTCAAATGAGGATGCACAGACCCAATGCTAGCTGCTTCCCTCCGTTTTCAGTCTTTATGCTAAGCTAAGCTAACCGAGTGCCGGCTGGAGTTCCATAATTATTGCACAACATGAAAAATCTTCTGATCTAACTCGCTGAAATAAAGCAGATGAATGTATTTCACAAAACGTTTTAAACTATTCCTCAACATGTTTAAAGCATGGGATTGTTGCAATACTAAATGAGTGTTTCTCCACTTACTTTGTGTTAGCTTCATTACATGACAAGTCATTTGTTAGACGCTTTTATCCAAAGCGACTTCCATACATTCAACACTGTGAACAACAGGCGCAATGTGGGGTGAAGTGTCTCGCCCAGGGACACAACGACATGCTGACTGCAGTGGGATTTGAACTTGCTACCCCCTGATTCGAAGTCCATGATACTACCCACTGAGCCACAGCCTCCTTCACCCTATAGTGTCTTATTTCTTTAGATTGTAGACCTTTAATGTAAAAAAAAAAGTGGCATCAAAGGTCAGTAAAAAGAATCAATGATGACAGAAAGCAGAGCAGAAGTATGCAAAATGCTTTCTTTGTAATACATGAATGCCGCAGCCAACCACACGTCCAACGACAACACAAGATAAACCCTTCTCAGGTAGTACGTGAGGCTGTGGGTCAGTGGATAGTGCACTGATCATCGAATCAGAGGATAGCAAGTTCGAGTCCCACTGCAGTCAGCATGTCGTTGTGTCCCTGAGACGCTTCTCCTCAAATTGCTCCTGTGGGGATTGCCCACAGTACTGAGTATGTAAGTCGCTTTGGATAAAAGCGTCTAACATGTGATGTAATGTATTATAAGAAGAAAACTTCAACACAAACTGCAGAGTCCCAGTAGGAGGAATCAAGCTTATTAAATAATGGGTAAAACCTGCTTGGACTTGTTGTGTAAAACCTCCCAGAAACATGACACACCCTGTGAGGTTTTCCTACATCAGCCTGAAGGTTCGGCAGCGTTTAATCCGAGCTGACAAAAGTAAGGGTCGTTTATGTTCAAGGAGTGAACTGAAAGCTGTTGTGTTGAAATGCATAAATGTCTTTGTACGTTTCTCATGTAAAACATCGACGTCTACAGCTGTCCTTGTACAAGTTACAAATCTGCACACTTTCATTTTTCAGTTTCTGCTGGGTGGTAAATAGGTGGCTCTCAGATTCAAATTCAAATCTCTGTTCCTGCAGCCGCTCTAATATCCTACGATATCAGACTGTGTATCCTGAGTGGATCTAGCTCTTTCAATCTGATACCGTATCTACTTTAACATTATTTAACATACTGCAAACTCAGCACTTCACTTCTATGATGGCAGCAGCAGTTTTTAAGATTTGTTTTCAAGCTGGATTTCTTTTATATCTTGAAAGGAATTATTCACCCCCAACAAGATCATTGTATATCAATTACTAACCCAGTGTTACCTTGAATTCTTGAAGACAACTTTTCTTGCATGCCTTTACAGTGAATTAACTTCTGCAGGAAAAGTGTTTCAATTAAAAGGGGAAGTAGTACGCATAGGACTGCATAAATAAGCCTTGGATTAAACAGCTTAGCCTTAAGTGGAGTGAGAGTTGGTGAACGAATATTTGTATATAGTTCTGCTGTTGTTAAAAGCAGCCGCCATTTACTTCTTCGAAACATGGAACAAAAACAAAAATGTCTTCAAGAATTGAAGGTAGTTCAGGGTGAGTCATTGATAAACAAGTGGTCATGTTGGGGGTGAAATACTCCTTGAAGTCCAGATGCACCTGTAGAGGGCTTCATAAGCTTTCAGCCGTTTGCATTTCAAATATAATGTATTACTACAATAAGCAGTATTCTATCCTTGTACAGTATTCTGTTTTTAGCTCACCCTATTCTATTTGACATGTATATAGTTTGCTTCTTAAGCCGGCACATTGGTCAGTTGCAGAATTCTGTTTCTTCTTGCACTATATATTTCCCGATGATGAAGGAGCCTGGGATTTAAGATTTGCATAAGACACGACAAGAGGACTTTATTTATCCCGAAGGACATTGTTGTGCCAGAGTTACAAAAATACAATAAACACAGCAGCATAATAATAAAACTGTACCCTGACAGTGCAGCAATAAGAGAATAAAGCCTCTGAATGTTGACGTTACCTGAGGTAGTCCCTGCGGCAGAGGATGAGGTTGGCCCGGGTGTAGAGCGTGGATCCGACGCGGCCCAGGCGGCAGTCGCAGCAGGAGCACTTCAGACAGTCCTCGTGCCAGAACCGGTCCAGCGCCTGCAGCATGAAGCGGTCCCGGATCCTGCCGTTACAGCCGGCACATCCTCGAGGTTTCTCTCTGGACTGGAGGGACACGAGAGACACACCTGGAGGATTCAAACGGCAGGGAGACAAAGATTGGAGAGGACCATCAGAAAGCTGATCATGATAAACCGCTCTGAGGATATTGAAAATAGGAATCAAAGAAAGCTTCATACAGGAGATCAGATCAGTGCAGTTATCAGATTGTTTACTTGAGTAAAAGTACTAATACTACAGTGTAAAAATACTCAGTTACAATTAAAAGTCCAGCATCTAATATTGTATTTAACTAAAAGTATTGCCATCAAAATACACTTTAAGTACGAAAAGTAAAATAACTCATTGTGCAGAATGTAGGCACCATACTATAAATTATTGATGCATGTGTTCATCATTGATACAACTGGGGCTTATTTCAATTACTTGATATACGGGTAGCTTAAAGTATAATAATATATATTATTAATGTATTATTGATTTAGAAAAAAAATGTAATTGTTACATTTCTTTGTAAATGATACAATGCTTCACATTTCGTTATTACTGCTTGGTTTTAAAACTTGATGAAATATGCAACACATAAGGGGAGCATACAGTAAAGTGGCATAATGTGAAAATACTCAAGTAAATAATTGAGGTACTTGTACTTTACTTAAGTGCAGTACTTGTTGTATTTCACCACTGGAGATACAATGCTATGAAAACACGTTATACATAATAAAGTCACTGTGGAATATCACACATTAAATCACGTACAGTTAATGAAAACTGCTAAACCCTAAATAGGACAATAACACTTGGACAAGGTCATAGTTGGACTACATAATGTCTTAACTTTCACTTTATTCACACATAGCTCTATATCAGAGTGAAATAACAACATATCAAGGACAACATACCATAATAAGAACACAGCAGTAGTTTCCTGTTGGTACACAGTGTCATTATTAATCTAAATAAAGTATTTCACAGACTAACTGACATTCAAATAATTGTTCTGACATCTCAATGTTAATTCAGTCTTGTAGCAGAGTTACGCACAACCGGTCACTCCTCGAAACCCTGCCTGCTGTCCTGGAGAGGGGGAGTAACCGCTGAACAGAAAGGCACTATCTCAGCGCTCAGTACTTACTCTCCTCCTTGTCCAGCACCATGCTTTCTGGGGAAACAACAATCCACCAACAGGAGATAAGACCCCGAGAGCGATGGGAAAACAGGGGCTCAAACTTCGCCACTCATTACTCCAAAGAGAGGAAAAACCGCCACACAGACGCGTGTTCTGGGTCTTAAAATGAATAAAAATAGCCCGGCGGATGGATGCAAAGCGTCCCCGGGTATCACCTTGCCTGGAGGAGAGATGTGCTGAGATCCGGAGAGGCTGTGCGTCTTATCTGCGGTGATGTCAGAGCAGAAGCATGTGTGTCTGCAGGCTGCGGCTCTGAGAACTGAACCTCCTCTTTCTGCCTCCTCCCTCTGCAAAGAAAAAAACTCCCACAGTCAAATTTTTTTTTTTTCAACGCTGCGTGCTAATTATATAAAGTCATTATGCTCAGATCTGATAGTGCCCGCCCCCTCCCTCTCGGAATCAATTATTCAATAGACAGTCACACACCAGGACGGGCCTGAGGTGCTTTAGAATGAGCTTATTCAACTCCAAGGACACCAATTATCTCTGGGGCGCCATGCAGGCACAGCCCGGCCTCTGCACGACAGATGCAGGCTTACCGTGGGTTGAGTTCAGTGTGTTCATGTTCCTGTGCACTGTGTGTCTTCTTTCTTTTCTTGGGATACACAGAGGTGGTAGAAGTACTCTTATCTTGTACTTAAGTAGAAGTACCAGGGTGTAGGAATACTCTGTTACAAGTAAAAGTCCTGTATTCAAAATGTTACTTAAAAGGTAGGGTAGGCTAATTCACTTCAGAAACACTTTTAGTTATATTCCATGGAATGAACATCCAGATAGCAATGCATACATTAAATGCTTTGACAATAAATACATACAAATATTTCATCTGTGGAAGCCATGGCGCTGTAAAAAGCACAACCAATCATCTGAGCCGGCCCGGCTAAAATAACTGGATGGCCTACCTGCCTGTCAGCCTTCGTGTGTTGGAGGAGGGGCTCTGTGAGGAAGTCTGAAGGAAGGGGCAGATTTCTTTCGGTTGCGTATTTTCAAATTCTAGCGCACTCGAGCTGGTTTCTCCATGCTCGCCTACACTACCTTTAAAGTATTAGCATCAAAATAGACTTAAAGTACTAAAAGTAAAAGTACTCCTTATGCAGATTGGCCCATTTCTGAATAATATATGTTATGTTTTGATTCTAATTATTGATGCACTAGAATAGAGTGTTAACAAAGCATGTACAGGTGCAGGGTACACACTATAGTACACGATGCCATACAGGACACTAAAGTGCAGTGTGTCATGCGGTTAGTGTATGATGTTGAAATATGACAAAACAAATGCTAAAAAGCAATTATGTGTTCATCTTTTGTGTAGTGTATGAATATTAGCTTCTTAGATATTTGTGATTTAAAGACAGTGTTATTATAAAGAGTGTTGGAAGAAGATCTTTTACTTCCTCTGTTACAAATAAAAGGGGGCAGACACCCTCTACATTTTAAAGAGTAGGCTTTTGAATACAGCTTATAGTTAATCAGCCCCTAGTGTTGCTGCTATGCTTATGGCGCATTTCCACTACAGCGCGGTTTAAGCGTGCCGTGACCGGCCCGTTTTTGGTTGCGTTTCCACTAGCGGGTACTTTTTCACAGTTTTCTGGCTCTCCAAAATCGAGGTTCTTTCCGGGCCAACCACCGGGCTGAGCATGCTAAACTAGTGAGAGAATCGCTGGCAACTACAACAAAATGAACATATTTGACCGTGATTTAATTGTAATACACGTTTCAAAATGATGCCGAAGTAACAACACACTGATACCGGTTAGTAAAAACCATGAAGTAATGCTTTGACAAGTCTGCAGACAGACGGCAGGCGAAACACCCTTTAAAATGTGTGTTTTCTGAATGGAGATTGGCTAAGCTAACGTTGTATATGCTCCGTCCGTCCACGCTCACAACAACGGCCTACAGACATAAATAAACCAGCGACTGTATTCTCCATGACACAGGCAGTCTGTGGTTTGTACTTGTTTCACTTTTGTCTAGTTTCTGAACAGATATGAGGAGCTGTGACTGTGAGCTCTGAGCATGGATGTGGCTCTGAGGGCTAACAGCTAACGGCTGCTGTTGGTTTTGTGTTTCGCATTGAAGATGACGTCACGGCTCCGCCTGCACTACGTTACTATAGTTACTACCCCAGTTCCTAAACTGTAATGGAAACGCAGCATAAAGTGAGCCTGGCCTAACAAGGCCTAACAAGGCCTAGCCATACCGTACTAAGCCGAGCGAGGCCCTGCAGTGGAAAAGCGCCATTAGACTGTCTGGGGACACACATCTCTCTTTCTGTACCCGATACTCTCATGTCCCAAATCTGTATGCTACTAACCCATCTTCCACTGAGTGTTTGGAGTCTGCCACCTGGCCTTTTAATGGCATTCTTTAAATGTGGGTATCGCATTCTACTCTGCTAATATAAGTAGTTTCAGATCATTTCAATGTGTACTGTCACCATTAACATTGTATATGAAATAAGATCTCAATTCATTCATTATTATATTCCACTTGCATTAGTTTATTGATTATATTTCAGTTTTAGCAACCAAAATGTTTGTGAATGAATTCCACTCCTTGTTACCTGCTGGTGTCCAAACTGCAAACCAGGAAGTGAGAGCATCCAATGGGCTTTAAACATGGAGGCTTTAAAGTGTAGGGGAGTTAGACCGTACCAATTTGATAAGAGTGGAGGGGTGGAGGTTTCATTGTTGTGGAGAATAGTCTTTTCAAATAACTTAAACAAACTAAAATATTTCAGTTTCACTACCATAATAAAAAGTGTAGTGAAGTTAGCTGTAGTCGCTTAACACAACAAGAATAGGAAAGTACACACACCTTCAAATTGAACTTAAAGGTCCCCTATGATACTGTTTTTCATCCATATATCACAGCTCTCAGATATATACAAAACATGTCTCTGAAGTGTTTGGCTCCAAACACCAAACACATCATTGCAGCATTACCCATAATCCCCTCTGTTTCAGCCCTGTTTCCAAAGTGCTGATTCTCTGTCTGTTACTTTAGATGAAAATAAGGAGCCCCTCCCCACGCCCCTCTGAGAGACATTTGGTTACAAAGAACTCAATGGTGCTCTAGGAGGAGATTCAGGTGATAAGGGGGGGGGTTACCTTGGTTGCTGATTGGCTAATGGTTACACAAGACAACACATCGTTATGACATCATAAAGTGGCCAAAATCTGATCAGCTCATTTTCAGACAGGTTTTTATAGAAATGGATCAAAAAGAGAGAAAATCTTTGTTCCTGAAACTTTCAGAGTCTCTTTCCACAGAGGGGACACATGTTTATGTAGAAGAGACATGAAGAAGAGAAGAGGGGACACATGTTGATGTAGAAGAGACATGAAGAAGAGGGGACACATGTTGATGTAGAAGAGACATGGAGAAGAGAAGAGGGGACACATGTTGATGTAGAAGAGACATGAAGAAGAGGGGACACATGTTGATGTAGAAGAGACATGAAGAAGAGGGGACACATGTTGATGTAGAAGAGACATGGAGAAGAGGGGACACATGTTGATGTAGAAGAGACATGGAGAAGAGGGGACACATGTTGATGTAGAAGAGACATGGAGAAGAGGGGACACATGTTGATGTAGAAGAGACATGGAGAAGAGGGGACACATGTTGATGGAGAAGAGACATGAAGAAGAGGGGACACATGTTGATGTAGAAGAGACATGGAGAAGAGGGGACATATGTTGATGGAGAAGAGACATGGAGAAGAGGGGACACATGTTGATGTAGAAGAGACATGGAGAAGAGGGGACACATGTTGATGTAGAAGAGACATGAGGAAGAGGGGACACATGTTGATGTAGAAGAGACATGAAGAAGAGGGGACACATGTTGATGTAGAAGAGACATGGAGAAGAGGGGACACATGTTGATGTAGAAGAGACATGGAGAAGAGGGGACACATGTTGATGTAGAGGTAGGAGACATGAAGAAGAGGGGACACATGTTGATGTAGAAGAGACGTGAAGAAGAGGGGACACATGTTGATGTAGAAGAGACATGAAGAAGAGGGGACACATGTTGATGTAGAAGAGACATGAAGAAGAGGGGACACATGTTGATGTAGAAGAGACATGGAGAAGAGGGGACACATGTTGATGTAGAAGAGACATGAAGAAGAGGGGACACATGTTGATGTAGAAGAGACATGGAGACGAGGGGACACATGTTGATGTAGAAGAGACATGGAGAAGAGGGGACACATGTTGATGTAGAAGAGACATGGAGAAGAGGGGACACATGTTGATGTAGAAGAGACATGGAGAAGAGGGGACACATGTTGATGTAGAAGAGACATGGAGACGAGGGGACACATGTTGATGTAGAAGAGACATGAAGAAGAGGGGACACATGTTGATGTAGAAGAGACATGGAGACGAGGGGACACATGTTGATGTAGAAGAGACATGAAGAAGAGGGGACACATGTTGATGTAGAAGAGACATGGAGAAGAGGGGACACATGTTGATGTAGAAGAGACATGCAGAAATGGATTTTGCACAATAGGCGACCTTTAATGAATTATGGAATAACTTTCGTTCACCTGAGAGTTAGCTTAGCTGTCTTTGTATTCCTGTATTGACAAATAACATCCATTTTGTTGCGTCCAAAACAGTGAATATCCTCACTCAACTTATCTTCATAACCACCTTTTAGTTTGTTCGCTTTTTCTTCCTATTTCCGGGCTGATATCCCACCCTTGCAGAGGCCGGTGTGGAAAGATTGGATTTGCCAAGCTGAATCCTTAGCAGCAGCCAAGATAAAAAGTGACGCACTTATTAAAAGACCCCCCACAGACTTCCAGGGCCTTGTATTATCAGTAGAATAATAAAAGAAATAGCATTAAATCTAAATAGGACCTCACTAGTGGGTCCTCGAGCTGCTGTAAATCTCTATATCGAGGATTTAGGAATCAAAACACCACAAACTATCCTAAGGTCATTATTTAAAGTACATCTTTATCCCCACAGACACTTCATTAGTCCCTGTGGATAGATTATTGGAACATTATAGAGAGAATAAGGGGGGGGTAGTTTCAAGGCCAGTCCATAAACAACCATGCATCCTGCTTTGCAAATAGATCACCCGCGCCTACAATCCTCCTCATTAGAAGCAGTGGAATAAACAACTGTTCTAACATGGCCCCTGGTTCAGGTCACGCTAATTAACCAGCACCATCGAGCGACAATTCCCTCATTATCCGTCCTCTCATCTGATCGCACATAGGCCGTCAAGACAGCTAACGATCAACCGACTAATTAATCAGCTGATGAGGTGCAAGTGACGCTCCGGGTTCCCTCTTCATTTGCCAGACGCATGGGAGCTAATTAGTTCAATTATTAATGCATCTAATTAAATAGTTTGTCTGGGTGAGCATGGTGCAAGTCTGCGGTGATACATGGGTTCGTCTCCCGCATTACACCCCTCTTGTCCTTCATTTTGACGTGCTTTAAACTTCAGAGCAATGCTAAACATTACAGTTCTTCACAGGCCCGGACCCCATTAGGCTAATTGCGCTGAAAGCAGTCTGTGGCTGACATTAAAGGTGAGCTGTGGTTCGGGCTCTAATTAGCAGTCTGTGAGAATGGGAAGCCTTTTTCTTTTTTTTATATCTGGGGCCATCTGCCGCGGTTCGTCTCGCCGTCATGTCCTCTGTGTGAAAAGGGCAGAGACAAATTTAGGCGGTGTTTTGTGTGGAAGGGCAGATATAATACCACGAGAAGCTGTTTCATACAGATGCATTTAGATGAGTGGATACAAGAAAACCCGCTGCACTTTGTCGGCTGTAAGGTTCTGCATCTGAAACCACGCTTATCTGTTCCGTCTTTAACTCATTCAGTCTCGCTTTGAAACATTTTGAGTTGGTGATTTTTGGAACAGTGGAAACACGAACATTTTAGATTAGTTATTTAGATTGAATCAAGTTTAACAATAATATCAAATAACTGGAGTCTGGTGACTTTAAGGGGGATATATTCATTGTATGTTTTTTTACATTAATGATTTAAATTAACTGGCCAACTCCATGCTGGTTTTATACATTACCCACATTGAAACGTGTCATAGCTAAGCGTTGAAAAAGGGCCGAACACGACCGCCGTGGTGTCATGTTTCCGACTGCAGAGTCATTTGTCCCGGGAATGAATGCCTATTGTAACCTTTCCCACCAAAAGACAAAAAACAGATGTTAGTAGGCTTTTTTTCCCCACTGGGGCTATGGTGAACATCTTACCTGTTTAACATCAGCATGTTAGGTCAAAGTGTGCACGTGCAGAGCTGTGGCCGCTGGAGTTTTGTTCCCCGACAACTGAGGAAACTCAATCATCTGCCGGGAACAATGTGATATGGCCAAAAGCTCAAGAACAAGTGAGTAAGAAGACCCTGGGATGAGAAGGGTCAATAATTAAGTGGCAAGCTCAAATTCTGTCAGTTAATTGACAGGAAGCAAGTGTCACTTAAAGGGGCCCGAATACGCTTTTTGGGCTTTTCCCTTTCCTGTAGTGTTTTATCGGTTTTTAATGCATGTAAATGGTCTGCAAAGGCTAAAATCCCTGCCTGAATCGCCTACAGTGGACTCCTTTGTCTACCTATGTTGCAAATGTATTATCTTTTCAATTTACACACGGCATCTATTGCACGTCTGTCCGTCCTGGGAGAGGGATCCCTCCTCTGCTGCTCTCCCTGAGGTTTCTCCATGTTCCCTTTAAACTGTGGGTTTTCTCCAGAAGTGTTTCCTTGTACGATGTGAGGGTCTAAGGACAGAGGGTCTAAGGACAGAGGGTGTCGTGTTGTCATACTGATATTCTGTACACACTGTGAAGTCCTGTGATTGACTTACGGAACAGATTGGTATTTTTCCAGATCCTCCATATTTCTGACGACCTCCTAATGACATAATTATGTAACACTCGTGCTTCTATTGGCTAACGATCCAACACATTGTACGTGAGGGGCGGGACATCTCTAAGCAGTTGACCAATCACACTAGAGCCGGCCAGCCAACCAATCAGGGCAGACTGGGCTGGGAATGCATCCTTTTAAAAGGAGGTAAACAAGGCCTCGTAGCATCCAAAGGAGAAGGAGCGAACACAGAGGATGAAACTGTTTTTATTTAGTTCTACCAGCGAGGTTTGTCTGATGGAGATAAATCGGCACCTGAACTCCCAAGAGGTCGGTCCACCGGGGAGAAGATCGTTTGTTCTCAGCCTGGGAAAATGTGGCGTGGAAAGCAAAGTGTTGACATGCTGGTGTGGTGCCTTTAAGCAATCATGTGTTCTGCTGAACCGGAGCAGCTTCTTTGTGGTTGTAATGAGCGTTTGGGAAGGTGAGAACGATGTGTCGTCATGAGACAACTAAAGGAAGGTTCTTTAATTACAGAGTAGCTCGACAAAAACTCTAGTCATTAAAGGTGGGGTAGGTAAGTTTGAGAAACCGGCTCGAGATCGCTAGAATTTGAAAATACACAACCGGAGAAAATCTGCCACTTCCTCACAGAGCCCCTCCTCCAACACACACGAACGCGCACACGACCAATGAGGGCACGAGAGAAGTGTGTGCCCCGATGGAAGGCTGACAGGCAGGTAGGGCATGGGTTGTACTTTTTACAGTATTACGGCTTCTACAGATGACATTTTTTTATGGATTTTTTGTCAAAGCACTTCAGATATTCATTGCTATCGGGATGTTAAGAGCATTCCATGGAATATAACAAAAAGTGTATCTCGAGCCGGTTTCTGAAACTTACCTACCCCACCTTTAAGTGTATGATTATTTCTGTTATTTCTTTCATATCTGTATGTAGGGTTTTCCCAAAAACCTTACCAGAACCTGCCTGGACTGCCGGTTGATTTGAGTTTGAATGTATTGAACTAAATAACTTGTCAATAACATGTTTGCATTTATTTTGTAGCTCTTTCCACAGCAGGGGAATTAACTGTGTTCCAAAACAATACCTTTGGGACCGTTAAATAGAAGGCGCCATCACACGTGTGTTCAAGTCACATCATAGTCTGGTATAAAATAGGTAGCATTATGAGGGCAAACTATAAAACACAAGTTTAACAAGTGGTCAAACAATTACAATTACAATCAACTAAAACCAGGAGAAGTGTTCCTACTGAAACAAACTGAATGTGTTATCTTATCATTTCACAGAAAATATAATTTAAACACTATCCTGTATGTTTTCTTTCGAGGTGACATCTTTTTTCCTTCCATATGCTGTGTGTCACGCTGCATGAGTGCACACGGTGATTGCTTGCCGGATGAAATATGCTGCATCTGAAGAGTTTGTTTCTACTGCCTGAAAAACGAGATGCATCTTGGGTTAAAAGAAGAAAACAAGCTCAAACCTCAGCATAGTGAGTGTCATGAGCAAGTTCTTCGCTAAGTAACATCTGGATCATCTGGTTTATGTTGACATTGATTGAATGTAAAGCACCTTTTCTTAAAGGGATCATATGTAATCTTTTTCATATGTTTTATGAATGTTTTTGGGGGTCTGCTTCGAGCCACTCAGTGTCCTGTTACGCTGAATGTCCTGCTGTCTGTGCACTGCATACTGCTTTGTAAGATGTCGGTATCTTCTTGCGGCGACGCTGCCAGAACTCTGCAAATGAAGTGAATCTGATGGAGAGCTCGATGTCACAGCGATGCCCTCTAAAGCTCTTAGTGATGCTGAATCAGAGCAGCCCTTTCAAATGCATGTGAATGCATCAGTTTAAGGGTCTTTGGTTTGTTAAAGGGTCCATGTTATGCTATTTGGGGGGTTTCCCTTTCCTGTAGTGAGATATATAGGTTTGTGTAAAGTCCCTTACACACCAAGACGATTTCGGCCGTCGATAGAAGTCGGGCCGCCGATGAGCGTCCTGTCGCCCTACTCAGATTGGTGTGTCCCGCCCCGTCGTGTCTTTTCGGCCGTGCTAACACCTTCCGCCTGAAGACTGTCGGCCAAAGAAATCACTCTGATTGGCTGTTCAGCTAGCGAATCAGTGCATGAGAAGTGAAACGGAAGTGAGGGACCTAAACAAATCTGAGATTTCATTTAACTCCAGCTCTCGACTCAGGTTCCGGAAAGCCCCGTGAGCTTCTCGCTGTAGAGTGAAAATGGAACGCACACGCTATTTGTTGTTTGTTTGTATCACGCAGTCTGTTCTTCTTCTCTCGGTTATCACGCAGTCTGTCTTCCGGTTGTTGCCTCTTTTGAATGACGAATACACACTACCGCCGCCTGCTGGTAAGGAGAGTTATTGCCGCTCACGCATGCGCAGTTCGTACGTGCTTCTTGGCCGTCGGCTGAAGTCTTTGCGGTGTGTTCCAGTGCGACTGTTGGCCAAGACGTAGAGACGTGAGGCGGCGTGTTCTTTGGTGTCAGTTTGGTGTAAGGACCTTAAACGGTCTGCAAAGGCTACAGGCAGTATGAGAAAAATAAAGCCCTTTTTGAACATTAAAGAATATAACCATGTCGGAGTAGAGTCACAAAATACAAATATGAACCAGCAAATTAGCCTTACACATGTCGTCTTTAAATTGAAAGCTGCAGGGTTGTAAAAGAGCTAGATAATCATCAAGAAAAAGCATTATCGATCCTAGGTATCATTAGCACCACATTATGTTTTAATATCTTCTGAATGTTCATAATTAACTCATCTATCTATCCTATGTTAATTGGGTCACGGAGGCCTCAGGAAACTACGGAGCCTAGTTAACCGTGCTCTTCAATTCCTTTCTCATTTTGTTTCATCAACTGCTACCTATATCAGAATATAAATGTAATGTATCTCATGAAATAGCGACCTATTTTATTAAATACAACCTAGATATAGACAGAGTCAGTTTTCTTTATCATCTTGTCTGTTGATATGATATGAATGATGGCGGTTGTAGCAAAAGGTTCAAATAGAAATCGGTAAAATCATACTCACGTTTCCCCGAAGTGGCATTTTGTCTAGCAGCATCTGCCTCTATGAAGGTGTGGGATTGGTTGAATGTTGTATTTGTAAAAGTGCGTTGAGGTGTCGCCACAACTGTAATGCTAATTAAAGGAACATTAGATTTAGCAAAACTCACTTCCCACATTCAGAAAACGCCATGTTACTACAGGGACATGCTGACTGCAGTGGGGTTTGAACCTGTAGACCCCCTGATCCGAACACCAACACACAACCCACTGCACCACACGCCTCCCGTGACCTCATGCACAAATTAAGTCGATCATCATGTCAGGGTGTTTATTTCTGTAGTTTATTTTCATTACAACACTTCCATTAGCATCTGTTGTTGAGTTGCCCGAGAGTGAAGTCAACTGTGAAACCACAGCAGGTGGATTTTAACACTCGAAACATTCTCGTCCAATAGGATTAGAGTCAGGATAGGATACACGTAATTTGATATTTTGAATAGGAAATGAAATGTAATGAAATCAACATTGTTGTTTCTCATAAAAGTAGATAGTAAAAGTTGTATTTAAAAACAATAAATGATTAACTTTAACCACCGTTTAATTGAACAGCTTCAAAAAAGGGATGTTGAACGCTGTCTTTAAATTATTATTTTATTATTAATTATTATTAATTAATTAAATTCTGTTTTGTTTCTTTGTTTCTTTTTTTGGTTTTGTTTTTGTTTTGTTTGTCTACCCTCCCTCCCAAATGTAAAGTGTCTTTGCGTTCAAGAAAAGCGCTATAGAAATATAATTTATTATTATTATTATAAAATGCTCTACTATTTTAAAATAAGATAACAAAAGAACAGCTTGTCCAAAAGGTTTCTGCTCTAACCTGGATCCACGAGATGAAGGTGAACAGCTTTAACCACTGTGTATTTGTGAGCGCCATGTTTTAAGAAAATGTACCCTCTATTAGCCTCTGTCTGAGTTTAAGCAACGTTTTAGTTTTCCTGTTCTTAACGTGGATCCATTTCATTTGGAGTGTTTGGACGCCGTCCAATGGGCTGTCAGTCTGCCGGAGCAGCAGAGTTTGGGATTGCAGTGGGGATGTGCTCACCAGCTGTGAGATTAAGAGGAACTGATCGATGGCCTTTCTGATTGGCTCTCTCCGTGTCCCAGCAGCATCCAATCCCCTCGGTTCAGAAGCTTTTCCTCAGTCCAGCCAAAAGCAATTCTTCCTCCACGCAGGAGCCAAATAAGATCGCTGACCTGAAGCTACGAGGCCTCGCCGTGAGCTCCAGTCTCCATCCGTCTCCTCGTCTCTGTGACAAGAGACAGACAGGAGGGAAAGCAAAGGGGAGGAAGATGAAGAGATGGGAATGGAAGATGAAGAGATGGAAATGGGAGTTTTTGCAAAGAGCATTTTGCAGACATTGTAGAATAAGTGGTTTTTCTCCGAGTAAAAGTACTATACTAGAGTTAAAAATACTCTCCCACCAGTAGTTCAAAAGGTTGCTACAGTTAAAGCAAAGTGTATGTGTCAATAGTACAATTATTCATTAAAAAATAAGAAGCCACTTAATTAACCCACTAGAGGAAATTCAGTTGTTGACTTTGTATACATTATATTACATTACATGATACTTGTTAGACGCTTTTATCCAAAGCGACTCACATACTCAATACTGTGGACAATCCCCAGGAGCACTTTGGGGTGAAGCGTCTCCGGGACACAACGACATGCTGACTGCAGCGGGACTCAAACTTGCTATCATCTGATTTGAGGATCAGCGCACTAACCCTCGGAGCCAGACCCTATATGTTGGGGTGTGGTGCCTTGCTCAAGGATGCCTTGACAGTGCCCAGGAGGTGAGCTTAGTGTGTGGGACTTGGCTTGGGAAATGAAGGGTTGCTTGCTCCTGTAGTTCCAGTCCCGATTGGACCAATCAAATACGGAGGTGTCGTTGAGCAAGACATTTAACCCCCAGCTGCTCCCTAAACCTTGCCCTCTTCACTCTGACACCTCTATACATACATCTGTGTGTTGGTACATTTCTGTATAGCTCTTGTGCATGCGTGTATTTGTAATGTGTGTGTGTACACAATAACAGGTCTGAACGTGACTTTAAAGGTGGGGTATGTAATTTATTTCAGAAACAGTTGTTGTTATATTCCATGGAATGCTCTGAACATCCCGATAGCAATGAATACATTAAAGGTGGGGTAGGTAAGTTTCAGAAACCGGCTCGAGATACACTTTTTGTTATATTCCATGGAATGCTCTTAACATCCCGATAGCAATGAATATCTGAAGTGCTTTGACAAAAAATCCATAAAAAAATGTCATCTGTAGAAGCCGTAATACTGTAAAAAGTACAACCAATCCGTTTAGTGGATGGCCTACCTGCCTGTCAGCCTTCCATCGGGGCACAAACTTATCTCGTGCCCTCATTGGTCATGTGCACGTTCGTGTGTGTTGGAGGAGGGGCTCTGTGAGGAAGTGGCAGATTTGTTTTCCGGCTGTGTATTTTCAAATTCTAGCGATCTCGAGCCGGTTTCTCAAACTTACCTACCTCACCTTTAAATGCTTTGACAAAAAATACATTAAAAAATGTCATCTGTGGAAGCCGTAGCGCTGTAAAAAGCACGACCAATCATCTGAGCCGGCCCGGCTAAAGTAACTGGATGGCCTACCTGCCTGTCAGCCTTCCATCTGGGCACACACTTATCTCGTGCCCTCATTGGTCATGTGCGCGTTCGTGTGTGTTGGAGGAGGGGCTCTGTGAGGAAGTCTGAAGAAGAGGCAGATTTGTTCCGGCTGTGTATTTTCAAATTCTAGCGCACTCGAGCTGGTTTCTACAAAATGACACACCCTACCTTTAAGTGACAACCCTCTGCAGGCTGAGCCCCTTGATTACATAACAAGTAATACAAAAGAAACGAGGAGAATATATACATACTTTTCTACATACACACTTTTGATCCACACGTAAATGCAAAATGTTGTTTTGTTTTAACGTTTTAATTTCATTAATAAAACGCTCCTGGAGCTTTGTCGACCAGATATCCCTTTTTAAGAATTCCCAGATTAAATTAAGGTTAAATAGAAAGATGAAAGCTGTGCTTCCCCATACATACAGTATTACCTAAGTCAAAGTGGGAAACATGATGAAGATAAATGCCTGCATGAAGGTCAAGGAGGTCAATGAATAGTAAGACATAAAAAACCGTGATTTCCCATTTCTAATGTTAATGCTCATTGTGAGTGCTCGCTTTCTAATTGTAATTGATTCCGTGTGTAATGGGTCAGTTCCCAGGAGCAGGAAATCATTAAACACACAGGGGGGGGGGGGGGGGAGCCTCTTTCTATGATGTTTGGTGGTGCCATCTTGTGGATACTTGAGGAACATTTCCATTGGTTGGAGGTCACGTCTCAGTTTAATAATGGTTCATTTCTCACTCCTCCAGCTATCTGTAGCGGCGACACACAGGACATTCCTCTCTCCTTCCCGGAGGCTTTAGAGGAAGCCTCCCTGACGGTCATTTCATTAAAGTTGAGCTCAAAGTGAAGAACTAAAACAGATCTCTTATTAATCAATGTTTAGCTTTCATTTCCTCTGGAACAGCTGATGTTTTTACAGTATTTACAAAAGGAACATTCGTCTCTGCAAACGCGGAGGTATTTTTCTCGATGGGTGGCGGCACGTTTTCTTTGTGTTACAGCATCATGGTGAAATAAACAGATTGAGGAAGAATAACAGAAAAGCATTAAGAGAGTTGGCCCGTAATTGGTGTTTGTGAAAAGTGTCTTATTATACAGTTTGAAATGTGTGGGCTCACATCAATATATTCCAATACTTTCATCCTGGGAGAACATCAAATAAATACAATAATACTCAAAAGTACAATACGTCTCATCAGATACATTATTGTAAATGATAAAACAGAGAAAGTGACAGAGAGAGAGTATTATATTTTAAACTAAACAGACCATAAATAAACACCATGGTTTTTAAAGAGTATATTACAATGAATATAATTATGAAAAGGTAAAAAACTGTTTATTTCCCTCGTAAAATGATGTGAAACTGCTGCACAAAAACACAGAACTGAAGCCAAAGTTGCAACGCAGAAATGATATAGGAGTTAAACAATAAAGGTACTTTTGCTTTTACCGATGTAAGAGATGCTTAAATTACAAGAAAAGTAACACACATCGGTTGTGATGAACTATCGATCACTGTAAGTAGACTTCAAAATAGGAAAAAATGGCTTGAAATGCATAATTTTCTTTTTTAATTAAGATGAATTAGGTTGGATAGGAGCAAAAATATCAAACACACATTAATACATGGCTTGGATGAATACTCAATGCTGATTGGTCAATTTTGAACATGGTGTATTCTTCTCTGTTCTCTAGCAGCCCTTTGCTAAAGAGGACCAGTGAACTGTGCAGAGAGAAGTTAACCACAACGTTACCAAAAAACCATAAATTCCTCCTTCAGAAATCACTGTGAAAGGCTATTTCTAATATTTACTTTTTTATTTGTGTAGCGCCCAAAGCTTTGGATTGAAGTAGGCTAAACTGCCCCCAGTAGAGAAAAAGAAAACAGTGCAAGAGGAAAGGAAGAGGTTAAAAAGACAGAGTGCTGTACATCAGGGAAATCAACAGTCAAGTAAACACTAACGGGAACAGCGAGTGAAGGTGCCTCGGCCTTGTGCTCGCTGCACATTACAGGTTTAAATATCCTAATTCTGGGAATTGAAAAGAAAAGTGGTTTAAAGGTCAAAGATGGGTTCGGGTAGCAGTAAAACCGGAACATGTGTTGTCTGGGGATGCAAAATGGATGAAAGGAATATAAAAAGGTTAGAAAAAGTGTCAAAGGAACTTTAATTTCACGGGAAGACTTGGGGTAGAGGAATGAGAGAATGTGGTTCGAGGTATTGTCAAATATCTGGAACAAACTACCAGAAACCTGCTACTACTTTTACATCGGTAACACTTTACGGTAAGGGTACATGAATCATCATGAATTCATTCATGTAGTGCTCATGAACTATCAGTAATGTACAGGTATTAATAGTATCTCATGCATGACTTAAAGGTGGGGTAGGTAAGTTTGAGAAACCGGCTCGAGATCGCTAGAATTTGAAAATACACAACCGGAGAAAATCTGCCCCTCCTCCAACACACACGAACGCGCACATGACCAATGAGGGCACGAGATAAGTCTGTGCCCCGATGGAAGGCTGACAGGCAGGTAGGCCATCACATTTTTTTATGGATTTGTTGTCAAAGCACTTCAGATATTCATTGCTATCGGGATGTTGAGAGCATTCCATGGAATATAACAAAAAGCGTATCTCGAGCCGGTTTCTGAAACTCACCTACCCCACCTTTAAGGCAGGAACAATACCTTAATTAATGCGTCAACTAAGGAATCTCCATCATCATGACTTCTGAGTTATTAATGATGCTCATGTCTTCTTCATGTAGATTCAACAGACTACATGCACTGCTATGACCGACCGGCCGGGTCACCACTTTATTTGAAGGGGCACAAACATGGTATTGTTCCTGCATTAAGTCATGCATGAGATACCAACCTGTACATTACTGATAGTTCATGAGCACTACATGCATGAATTCATCCTGATTCATGTACCCTTACCATAAAGCGTTACCTTTAAATCCAGGCTGGAGACTTTCTTTTTGCCACTACTTTTAATTGAACTATTCACATCTCACACTGCACTGTGACTTGTATTCATGTACCTGTGTATTCATGTTTTATTATCTTTTCATTTTAATGTTTCTAATGTGTTTTATGCCCTTAATGTCTTTATTTTGGTAAAGCACTTTGAATTGCCTTGTGTTGAAAAGTGCTGTATAAATAAACTTGCCTTGCCTTGCCTTGCCTTGCCTTGCCTTGCCTTGCCTTGCCTTGCCTTGCCTTGCCTTGCCTTGCCTTGCCTTGCCTTGCCTTGCCTTGCCTTGCCTTGCCTTGCCTTGCCTTGCCTTGCCTTGCCTTGCCTTGCCTTGCCTTGCCTTGCCTTGCCTTGCCTTGCCTTGCACCGACCTCTTAGTGACCTTGAGGAGAAATGAACGTAGGAAGATTTTCAGACCCACCATTGTCCAGTTCAGGTACCGCGGCATCCGGTCTAAAACCACCAGACTCAGTTTCATCCCATAAGACTGTTAAACACCTGCACTTTTGAAAGGACATCCATAACATTCATCTGTCTGCAACTTACACATTATTTATCTAATATTGCACTATTTCTATTCTACTTTATTTGTAGTACTTGCACTATTTGAACTATTTTGTCTGTTTTATTGTGTTGCACCTACGATTTTCATTGATATGCCTGTCTGTACAAGTGACAATAAAATCCTTGAATCCTTCTGTTGGGAAAATACTGAATGTCCTCTTCTAATATGAGAGCAACATGATAACAAAGGTATCCCAACTGTATGTGTACATGACAGGATGTGTGATGACCGAGAAGAGCATCAGGACTGTTTGAGGCAGATGATAGCTATGTGATTAACATGATGATTCAGCCTCTATGGAGATAGACATATGACAAGCATGCTCATTTCTGACGTGGAGATAATCTGAAGTAAACATTGAGTACTGCTTTCTACTCCTCCATCTTGTGACTGTGTGACTCCCTCTCTTGGATATCAGCATGTGAAGGACACTGCTCAGGAACTAGATGACTTCCATTCTGGAGAGGATCACAGATACATGGATCCTGAGGTTGAAGCTCAAGCCGGTGACGAGTGAGATTTGAACACCTTCCCTTTAACACGCCTCCTCACACACCCTCCTTGCTTCCTTCCGCTCACACTGACTTCCTCCTCTTGCCGAACACGTTGTTGATGAGCTTGGCCATGGACTTGGAGCCGCTGTAGCGCCGCCGGTCGGCTCTGTACTTCAGGAGCTCCATCACCTGTCGGATGAGTTGTGTGAAGAGCGCAGAGATGTCCTGGTAGCTCTCGGCCGCCGACACCTCCTGGAAGTGGCAGCGGTGCTCCTGAGCAAGGCAGCGGCCCTCCGCCTCACACACCTGCCGGGCGTGACACAAGTCCTGCTTGTTCCCCACCAGACACACCGGGACCTCCACCTCCCTGCAGCACAGACATGGAGACATGTTCAAGATTCAAGATTCAAAGCTTTATTGTCATCTGTACGTAGCTGCAGTGAAGATATGACAATGAAAATCCTAGGTCACCGGCTCCTCCAACAGTGCAACACAATAAAACAGATAATAGTGCAAGTTAATACAATAAAATAGAATATAATAGAAATAGAGCAGGATAGTCTAAGTGATTGCAATATTGATATATAAATTGCAAACAGATGAATGTTATGGATGTTCTTTCAAAAGTTCAGGTATTTAACAGTCTTGTGGCATTTAGTTTCTATTTCCTTAAAGGTGGGTTAGGTAAGTTTGAGAAACCGGCTCGAGATACACTTTTTGTTATATTCCATGGAATAACATCCCATTATTAACATTAATAACAATTAACATCCCGATAGCAATGAATATCTTAAGTGCTTTGACAAAAAATCCATTATCATCTGTGGAAGCCGTGGCGCTGTAAAAAGCACGACCAATCATCTGAGCCGGCCCGGCTAAAGTAACAGGATGGCCTACCTGCCTGTCAGCCTTCCATCGGGGCACAAACTTATCTCGTGCCCTCATTGGTCATGTGCGCGTTCGTGTGTTGGAGGAGGGGCTCTGTGAGGAAGTGGCAGATTTTTTCCGGCTGTGTATTTTCAAATTGTAGCGCACTCGAGCTGGTTTCTCCAAAATTACCAACCCCACCTTTAATTGTAATCTTTACATTTCATTATTTTATTATCTGGTATATATTTTTTCCATTATTATTATTATTAGTTGTCGTTGTGGGGGAAACTTCTGTGTAGCAATGCAGGAGGAGTCGCCGACTCAAAAGGAGACACGGGGAGAGCTGGAGCTTTGATGGCAAACACTGATGGGTTTATTTGGAGCTTCGGCCGGAGAATTCACAAAACAAGTCCAGAGTCAGAGGTTCTGACTCCACGGTAGAGTTGCCACATCAATTCTGAAGAACTCTACCCCAGACCCATGTATTTAGCTCAGAGAGAATAATCAACATTGTGCATAACAAGATAGAACCATAACACCTCTATCAGCTGACGCCAAGCGGCAGGGACAGGGAGACAACACACCGAGAGCACAGCAGCCAAGGTTACGGGTGCGTGTGCTCAGTCAGGACATGGACTGATAAACTGGGTCAAAGCTATGGGCCTTGGAAAATACTTCCCCAACAGTCGTATCAGTAGTAGTAGTATAGTAGTAGCAGTAGTAGTGGCAGTAGTAGTGGCAGTAGTAGTAGTAGTAGTAGTAGTAGTAGTAGTAGTAGTAGTAGTAGTAGTAGTAGACTAGTAGTAGTAGTAGTAGTAGTAGTAGTAGTAGTAGTAGTAGTAGTAGTAGTAGTAGTATAGTAGTAGCAGTAGTAATAGTCAACCCAGTCTCACGGCATTTCGTGTTCACCAACACGACTTTTAATCTATTGATTCGTGTTCACAATCACGATTTGCCCCTTTTTTTCATGTTGCACAGCACGATTTTAAAAGCAATGTATTTCTACTGCCTGCAGCACGTCTTTTTCTCCGGTCGGGTCGTGGGAGACCGGAAGCTGTGTGGTTAATAAAAACATGTTCTTACTCAATATCAAGCCACAATTATTGCTTTTATTTTAAATCGTATAATTTCGGACTTTTGTTGCCGTCTGTGAGGAAAATAAATGGGGCTCAGAGCCTCAGGATACTGAAATCTGTATTTTTAAATATTTTGTTCCTTCTAATTCGTTATTCTTTTCAAAATAACACACTATTATTTGCTCACCAATAACACACAATTATCCTTGCTTTTATTTAGTGGTTTAATTCCATAATCTCTGGCTTTTTTGGTGTCCGTCAGGAACTGCATTTCAAAATAAAAATAACCGGAAACAGACGTAGGCCTATAAGGGACATTTCGAGCATCATTGCAATTGTCAACATTTCTGAGTTTAGGATGGCCGAAGACACTACACTACCCATAATCCCCAGCTATCGTTTAGGACTACAGTCCCCGTAAGGTTACGCAGAGCGTCAAACAGCTGTGTGAAATGGAACGAAACCACGCCAGTCTATCCAAAACTGGAATCGAACACCCCCCCAGAACTACACATGCTGGCTATTGTGTTTCGCAAAATGTTCTATGGGACGTCTCTACTGAACGTTTTCGTTTTTCCCCCAATTAGAAGTTGCCATTATTAAACACATTGGTGTTATCAAATGTAAAACATATAATTAATAAATGGGTGAAAATCGCTTGTGTCCATAATGCGCAGCATCAATATATAGCATTAATATACCCACATGACAGCTCATTGTTACTTTGTAATTCTACTCCACGACAATTCAGAGGTTAACCTGGTATTTTTACTCCACTGCATTTATTTGAGTTACTTTGCAGATTCTGATTAATGATGTGAAATATAAACAACCCTTAAATCAGACTTTAGTTACACCTGAGTAAAATTCAGGTAAGGTGATTGTCAAGTGCCAACAATCAGGAGAGATATTTGATAGTTGGTGCTTGAGAAGACTAAACATGTATCTGCAATTCACATGAATGGAAACGAGTAATAAAGTATATTCATTACTCGTTATTCTCTACTAATAGTTAATTAAAGACTGTATATTATGGCTATTTTGCACATCCCTTTCAAGATTTTCAAAGGTTTATTGACATATCATACACAACTACGGTGTAGTTATGCAATGAATGAAAATCTTGGGTCACAGGTTCCTCAACAGTGCATTACAAGACATCTATCAATATGTGTGTACCTCCACCATTAAACTGTCATATTCTGCACATTTCTTATTCTATCTACATACATAAGAGTATAATTAATGTGTATAATATCAGTTAAAATAAGTGCTTCAACATAGTTAACATTGCAGGAAAGCAATATATTAGACGTTAAGTACTTTGTCAGGCTTAATATTTATATGTAGATAGATACCCCCAAAGTGTTTTTCTTATTTAAAAGAAGACCTTAATCTGTTATTTAATGTTTAAATAAAGGTTAATTCGTTTTTCTGTTTTGCACATCCTCCTATTAATATCTTTGTACATCCTGCACTAAACTGTTTTATTGTAGAGATCACTTATAGTATCTTCTTGATTTTTTATATTCTATATTTCTATCACAGACCTTCTACTTTCCCCCTATGAAAGTATGTACTCTTCATTATTTTTATTCAAATATTCAAATAATATTTCATGAAAAAAATATTAAGAGTACATTATTGTTTTTATGTGTTATATTATAACACATAAAAACAATAATTCAATAACGTACTTTAACCACTAGGCGGTGCACACAAGGTGCACACAGCCATAATAACTTTGTATTATTAGTGTAGGACACGTTTTATTCATGCTTTCACATAATTTTACAGCATATTGCTATACTATTTCAGACTCAGTATTTACATTCAAAGAAAATCAGTAATATCTTTAAAAACTACAGTCCTTTTCTATCAGCTGTGCACCGTTATGGTGTAAATATAACCTATCTATGAATTAGATCAAATGTAAAAGACAGCCGAATTAGTGTTGATACTGCAAGGAGACGTATTGTGTGAAGAGAAATTGAAGATGTTGTTTAATTGTTGATATATTTATGATTCACGTCAAGTATTCAGTTTCGGCGGCATTTCTTCAGTTTTTCCAAAGGTCTTCTCATCAGGGCTCTCTAAATAAAGAACTACGGCAGATCTGTAATATGTAATGCAGCCGAACCGTGTATTACAATGCCGTTATGTGATGACTTTCAAAGAGAAAAGCAAGAACACTCGGAATTAAGTATTATTTTATACTTTTAAAATGTTTTCCGGATTTCATATCATATAAACACCAAATCCCAGCATGCATTGCGGCTAAAACATCCAATAAGCGATCTTAAAACCATAGCTGAGGATCTTGGGTAATCGCTCGAAATGTTCTAAAATAGTTTGGGCCCCTGTCAGTCACGGGCCTTAGAATCGTCCTAACTTCTCACCCCCTTACGGCGCCCCTGCCAGCATGACAAAGTGTAAGAAATGGTGCGATATGGAAAGCAAGACAGTGTGATGAGAAAAAGTATAAAGTGCATGAAACCTTGTTATTGGAGCGTTGGAGCGGCTCCATTTTTATATATTTAATAAAATAACAAATCCGAGCTGCTCTGATCCACCAGGTCTCAACTTTCTAAAATCCAGCACATCTTCTGTGTCACGGTCTGTTTATATTCTGTTTTATTTTGAAGTGTTCACCCCCTGTCTCATGTCTGTGTATGCTTCCTGTCTCTGTGTTTTCCCTCATGTCTGATTATCTGATTCTGTTCACCTTTGTGTTTTCCCTCCCCAGCTGTGTCCTTTCTTCTTGACTGGTCTTGTATTTATTTAAGTTCTGCTATTCTGTTGGTGTGTGTGGGTTCTTTCAGTCTTTCGCAAGGGAGAGAGAGAGGTCTGATTGTTGTTTTTGTCCATACAAGGGAGTGAGTACTGTTCTTGTTAGCGTTGAATTAAAGGTATTTCAGTTTTTAAAATGTGCTGTCCTGCAATTGGGTCCTACCTGCGCTGCTCAGCCCTAACATTCTGTCTACTTCAAAGTAGAAGACCCTCATTGTGCTTCTTCTCACCCTTTGCAGTTTTCCATGCGCGCCTCTCGGATCTGCAACAGGATGTTCTTGGCGTCGATGAAGGAGGAGCGGTCGCTGATGTTGTAAACCACCACGAAGCCATCGGCCCAATCCACCGGCTCCTCCAGGATGCACCTGGCCTCCGAGCTCTGCCAACAGAAACCACGCTTTATTTTGGTAAGTCTCTTTAATTCAGGGAAGTATGTCTTTCTGTAAGGCCTGGTTTGACTGGGACAGATTCAACCAGAGAGAAACATAGATGAAGCTAATGTCGTTTACTTTTTGCCATTTCAGTGGAAACTAACTAACTAACTATAGATCCAAGAGGGAATCCTCACTGTGTCCCACTTTTTCCAGGGATAATTCTCAAGCCAGGGCAAGGCAAGTTTATTGATATAGCACCTTTAAACAAAAGGCAATTCAAAGTGCTTTATGAAAATGTTAAAATAGTGCAGCAGAAACACATTTTAAAACAGTCATTAGAAATCTAATGGAATAAAATAAACATAAAACAAGCTAACACAGATATTGTGGGGGAAACTTCTGTAGCAATGGAGAGTCAGGACTCAGAGAGACACGAGGAGAGCTGGAGCTTTGACGGCAAACACTGACGGTTTATTTGGAGTTACGGCCGGAGAAGACAGGTGGTGAGTCACGAGTTGACACAGCGGTCGCCAAACCAATTCTGAAGAACTCTTCTGCAGCTCGAGGTTTTAACTAGTTCGGAGTGTAATAATCAACATTCTTCATCAGTGAGACGAAACAATTATGGACCCTGAATCTAGAGCTCTCGTCCATAGGAAAGAATGAGCGCCAGGGAACCTGCGTCCCTGAGCAGTAAACTACCTCATGGCGGCTTGTGCTCGGTCATAGACTGGCAACAACAATGCGCCCAAGCTGCTCCTTCTTAAGAGAGATAGCAGCAATACCCAAGCTCCTCCCCCTTAAGAGAGATAGCAGCAATACCCAAGGCCGTAGACCTATGCCGTGGGAAAGGAGAGAAAAACTATGAACTGGGTCGAAGGTTGAATACCTAAGCTAATTATTCCCTAACAGATATAATAACAGATTTTTCTGATCACCTTAAAGGTGGGGTAGGTACGTTTGAGAAACCGGCTGGAGATACACGTTTTGTTATATTCCATGGAATGCTCTTAACATCCCGATAGCAATGAATATCTGAAGTGCTTTGACAACAAATCCATAAAATATATCATCTGTGGAAGCCGTGGCGCTGTAAAAAGCTCGACCAATCATCTGAGCCGGCCCGGCTAAAGTAACTGGATGGCCTACCTGCCTGTCAGCCTTCCATCGGGGCACAAGCTTATCTCGTGCCCTCATTGGTCATGTGCGCGTTCGTGTGTGTTGGAGGAGGGGCTCTGTGAGGAAGGGGCAGATTTTCTCCGGTTGTGTATTTTCAAATTCTAGCGATCTCGAGCTGGTTTCTCCAAAATTACCTACCCCACCTTTAATGTCATAGCAGTTAAAACAGGACCGGTAAAACTTGACCGCGAACACCAAAGAAAGGGGAAAACGAAGACAACAGGAGGGTTTTAATTTGAAATGTAACTTTCATATGGATGGATATTTCTAATGAACTGCAACTCCGGTTTGAATCCAGTAAACAATATCAGGTGTTGTTGATGTGTTGTTGACGTGTTGTTGATGTGCTGTTGATGTTTTGTACCTGAGAGCAAGGGTCAAACACCTCCAGATTCAGCTGTCGCCCATCAATCGAGAGCCTTTTATGGTACAGGGAATCTGTAACAAGGATCATACAGTATATTTGGATATTTGTATAGTGCATTTATTTTGTACAGACTGCTGATAGATGTGTCTATAACTGACTGTTTGCACTCTGGTGAGACCTTCTTAATTTCATTGCACTCTGCTTGCATTATGTAATGACAATAAAGTAATCTAAACTAATACAGAAACAAAATGAATAACACAGAGTAATGTCGATAGACTTAAATATTGATTGAAGGTACAACAATCTAAACTCCTTGCGTGTTGTATTTGTATATGCTATAGCTACTGCTGTTCTTTACCTCTTTTCATTATCAAATGTTTGTTTGTATTATATTGCTTAAATAGACAGAACCGCACATAATTAATCGCACGTCATCATGTACCTGCAGTTTACCTGATTTCTACACAGCGTTTTACCGGCTTTTGACTTGCCAGTTTCACTGTTTTCAAGATTCAAAGGTTCAAAGGTTTTATTGTCGTATGTATGTATATATAAGCTACAGTGTAGAAATGGCAATGAAATTCTTCTGACCTGAACTCCTCCAACAATGCAACATATATAATAAAATACAAGATAAAAAGTGGTGGCAAACGTCTACATGTCAATAGAATATAGGATATGTACAAGAACAGAATATGACATTAAATAATGTAAATTAAGACAAAATTAAATACGGTTTTTGTTCACATCCCCCTTTAAATTCGCATATTAAAGGGGACCTATTATGCAAAATCCACTTGTTCACTTCTTGTATACATCAACATGTGTCCCCTCTTCTTCATGTCTCTTCTACATCAACATGTGTCCCCTCTTCTTCATGTCTCTTCTACATCAACATGTGTCCCCTCCTCTTCATGTCTCTTCTACATCAACATGTGTCCCCTCTTCTTCATGTCTCTTCTACATCAACATGTGTCCCCTCTTCTTCATCAACATGTGTCCCCTCTTCTCCATGTCTCTTCTACATCAACATGTGTCCCCTCTTCTTCATGTCTCTTCTACATCAACATGTGTCCCCTCTTCTTCATGTCTCTTCTACATCAACATGTGTCCCCTCTGTGTAAAGAGACTCTGAAAGTTTCAGGAACAAAGATTCTCTCTCTTTTTGATCCATTTCTATAAAAACCTGTCTGAAAATGAGCTGATCAGATTGTGGCCACTTTATGATGTCATAACGATGTGTTGTCTTGTGTAGCCATTAGCCAATCAGCAACCAAGGTAACCCCCCCCCCCCACCTTATCACCTGAATCTCCTCCTAGAGCTCCATTGAGTTCTTTGTAACCAAATCTCTCTCAGAGGGGCGTGGGGAGGGGCTCCTTATTTTCATCTAAAGTAACAGACAGAGAATCAGCACTTTGGAAACAGGGCTGAGACAGAGGGGATTATGGGTAATGCTGCAATGATCTGTTTGGTGTTTGGAGCCAAACACTTCAGAGACATGTTTTGTACATATCTGAGGCTGCGGCCCCACGAGGACGAATTTGGTCGTTTGCGTTACTGTTTAGTGTCATATAGACCGTTCGGCCACACGAGGACGACCGAATACGGCACTAAACGACTGAGGAAACGATAACGGGTCCCAAGGTGGATAGAAATGCATACGCCACTCTCTGGAGGGTCAAACAGCTCCGTGTGTGCGCCCTATACGGACATTTTCAGATCACTGATAGTGATTGCGCAATAGCCCCGCCTCTCCCCACCTCTTCTGCTCACCTCCGCTTACCCCGCGCCAGTGCTGAAGTGTTTCGCCACCAACAACAATGGCGGATCGCAGAGTTGCTATCGTGCTCCGGACGCTATTGACCATGCTACAGTTGTTTGTGCAACATCTACAGCAATAATGATGAGGCAATAGCCCCACCTCTCCCCACCTCTGCTGCTCACCCCCACGTCAAAGTAAACTGCACCCTGAATTCGGATTATTTATCTTTCTCTCGCGAGTGAAGTCTAATCTGACAGGACGGAGACACGCAGCTCTGCTCACCTGCAGCTCCTCCCGCTGCAGCAAAACACACACTTCAAGTCAGATCATCACCCTTAGCTATTTTAATTACCTCTCAAACTAAACTAGTTATAAATATGTTTATTTTTACAGTCTGCCGGGTCACTGATTACTGGATCAGCTGCTGCATGAGACAGACACTGACGCTGTCTGAAGAGAGGGAGGAAAAAGAGAGGCTCCGTGTATTTTATTATTATATTATATAGAGTCGTTATTCATTTGTTTTGAAGCTCAATAAATAACAAAGAAGACCTTTGACCGGCACTTTTATAATTTTGTCCGGAAGATTTCAACTTTAATACACGTTGACGAAAAACTCTGCCCGGTTCCCTCGGCCCCCACCGCGGAGAATAAACAGAAGGGCAACCATGACAACCATGCTTCTTCGCTGCTTTTGTGGAGGAAGTTACAGCGCCACGTACAGGCTCCTGCATGTACTGCAGCTTCTCCAGCGGTTGGAGCTAAACGGAGCGGTCTCGTGTGGACAGACACTATCCGGATAACTATTGCGTGTGGACGGAAGCTTTTTTGCGTTTGCGTTAATCCTATGCGTTTAGCCGTTTTCGTCCTCGTGTGGCCGCAGCCTGAGACCTGTGATATAGTTATGAAAACCCGTATAATAGGGGACCTTTAATACTATTTAAATTTTCTAACTGCTGTCTTCCCTTTGATTATGCATGCATACAGAAGTTGTCCTTGATTGATAATCTCATAATTGCTCATGTGGAATATATGCATGCACCTCTGAATGACTAAATAGCAAACAACCATAATATCTGGGGATAAACTCTGCTCTCCAAGTCCAAAATTAAAAAAACCTAATTAAGCCTCAATCTCTCCAAACACTCACTGGCGTTGGAGGCATATTCCCCGATGAAGCGCCGGGTCAGGAACCGCACGAGGACAGCTGGAGGAAACAGACAAAATGGAAAAAACACAAACATTCAAAAGTATGTATGGATTTTCTGGAATGTGCATATTTCCCAAGCTGCACGGTTATATTTCCCCTCCGCATCGCCTCAATAGCTTTGGTCCTCGCACAGGTAATCCGTGGTCATGTGAGGATATACAGAAGGGGTTATGCTACGAGGACACTCGTATAGATAAGGCCCAAAAAGTTCCTCATGCACAGTCTCCAGAGTTGAGGAGAGAACTGAGACGTCCCATTGTTTTTAGGAAGCTTGAACACAGCGCAGAGTACTGATATTGGCAACAACAGCTCAAAAGCAGCAACAAGTGTCCCTTAACTCCCCTCCTCTGCATCACCAGCATTTCAACACAATGCAGTTAAAGAATACATTTTGGATCGGTTTCAAGTAAGTAGGTAAGTAAGGAAGTAAGTCAGTAAGTCAGTAAGTCAGGAAGAAAGTGACTAAGTAAGTAAGTCAGTAAGAAAGAAAGTAAACAAGGAAGGAAGGAAGGAAGTAAGTCAGTAAGTCAGGAAGAAAGTGACTAAGAAAGTAAGTAATTAAGTAAGAAAGAAAGTAAACAAGGAAGGAAGAAAGTAAGTAAGAAAGAAAGTAAACAAGGAAGGAAGTAAGAAAGAAAGTAAACAAGGAAGGAAGAAAGGAAGTAAGTAAGAAAGAAAGTAAACAAGAAAGGAAGTAAGTCAGTAAGAAAGTAAGTAAGAAAGTCAGTAATTAAGTAAGAAAGAAAGTAAACAAGGAAGGAAGAAAGGAAGGAAGTAAGTAAGAAAGAAAGTAAACAAGGAAGTAAGTCAGTAAGAAAGAAAGTAAACAAGGAAGGAAGAAAGGAAGTAAGTATAAGAAAGAAAGTAAACAAGGAAGTAAGTCAGTAAGTAAGAAAGTCAGTAATTAAGTAAGAAAGAAAGTAAACAAGGAAGGAAGAAATTAAGTAAGTAAGAAAGGAAGGAAGAAAGGAAGTAAGTCAGTAAGAAAGAAAGTAAATAAGGAAGGAAGAAAGGAAGTAAGTAAGAAAGTGACAAAGTAAGTACTAAGTCAGTAATTAAGTATCTAAGTCAGTAAGTGAGTAAGTCAGTAAGTAAGCAAGTGAGTAAGAAAGAAAGTCAACAAGGAAGGAAGAAAGGAAGTAAGTATAAGCAAGCCAGTAAGGAATGAAGAAGGTAAGTACATAAGCAAGAAAGTAAAAACTGAAGGAAGAAAGTCAAGTCAAATAAATGTAGTGAGGGGAAAAAGTGCAATATTTCCCTCTGGAATGTTCTGGAATGGAGGACTAAAGTTGCAGGAAATCAAAATATGATCAAGTAGAGTAGATAAAAGTAACTCAAACTACAATATTTGAATATATTGACATAGTTGCAGTCCACCAATGTAAATGATCAGAGAGAAAACAACAGGATATATGCGCAAGCTGAAAAGCAAATAGCAGAAAAACGTATTTAATGGACACACACATTCATGAGAACTGAGACGTCCCATTGTTTTTATGAAGCTTGAACACAGCGCAGAGTACTGATATTGGCAACAACAGCGCAAAATCATCAACGAGGGTCCTCTAACTCCCCTCCTCTGCATCACCAGCATTTTCCACTGCAGCGAAAGAATAAAATGTGGAATGTGCTTCACTTTGCAGATTTAAGGTCACATAAACTGTGGAAAGCCTTGGATAATACGCTGATGGAGTTCAGCCCAAAATACAGATCATATTACGAATGTAAACAAAGAGTAGGTGGACCCAGCTGTCAGTGACATACTGAAACCCCAGAGGAAAGGTTTGAGCTGTAATTACAACATAAACAGAGGTGGCGAGGTATTTTAGCCCCTCTATATCCAATGCAGAAATGGAGATGGCTATCCACGCCTTTATTTCATCCCGGCTTGATTATCGCAATGCTCTTTTTTCCTGCCTCAACACACATCGATAAACCGGCTACAACAGGTCCAACATGCTGCAGCCAGATTGCTCACTCGGTCCAAAAAAACCTGTCACATCACTCCGATCCTTTCTGCCCTGCACTGGCTCCCTGTCCATCTCAGAACCCAATTCAAGGTCTTGGTTTTCATATATAGCTGTCCATGGCCAAGCCCCAGCCTACATTAACGACCTGATCCACCCTCACAGCACAGCCCGGGCCCTGGGGTCCTCTGAGCAAGGCCTCCTAAGGGTGCCCCGGACCAGGCTAAAGACTAAGGGGGACCGTGCCTTTGAGGCGGTGGCCCCAAGGCTTTGGACTGAACTCCCCCAGAAACTAAGAGCCTCTGTCTCAGTAGAGATTTTTAAGGGGCAGCTAAAGACTCACCTTTTCCGACGGCTTTTGGGGTGCCGGAGGAGGTGAGTTAGTAGCTGTTTGTCATCTGTGTTTTATCCTGTGTTTGACCTGCTGTTGTTGTATTCCTTTTATTCTATATTTTATAGTTATACTTTGAATTGTGTATTGTGTACTGTATACTGTAAAGCACTTTGTACATTCGTGTTGAGAAGGGTACAAAATACACAGCGACGTCACGAGCTACCCACAATGCAACACGCGCCATATATATATATATATATATATAAATATAAATAGGCCATTTTCCTGGAGGTGCAAATATCCTGGAAGTGCAAATATAAACAGCTAGCTAACGTAGCCTGGCAGAGCGCACTAGGTTTTTTTTCTGAATTAACGACCGAATAAATCGCTGCATGTCTTCGGATTACATCTCTGGACTTGAGGGGTGTGCTCTAGGTCGTTACCAGCGTGAACTAGAGCTGTGTGGGATGTCGGATTGCCCTTACAGACTGCCTGCAGATGTATGGAAAAACGACCCTCGAAAGTGGCCTTCGTCGATTTTGGCTGCATCTACGTCTAATTTCTGGAAACACCAGGGGAATACCCCACTTGTCACAATAATATTATCATGCCATTGCATATGTGGTATTTTAGAGTTGACTAGATATTGATTAAGGCAATAGACTATGATATTCTGCTTGCACCTCGCGTGAAATGGCGGATACCGGAAGTACGGTGTCGCCCTCGGCCCAATACCCGTATGTGTGTGTGAAAGATATACCTACTCTAAAGGTAGACTGACTCTGATCAATCGTGATGTAGGGTGGGTTTGTTTTACATTCGTTAAATCCCCTCTGTGAAGGATAAGTTATAATCTTACAAAAGTCTTTCAAAGGAGTCCTCTGGAGGCATAAATCATCTTATTATTTCAGTTAAATCTAAATAAATCAAACCAAGAAACGTTTGTTTTTGTGCTAACGTTAGCTAACATGCAGCTTAGCTAACGTTAGCCTAGATAAAGTTGATCTGTATTTTCAACCCAGTTTCACGACATTTAATCTATTGATTCGTGTTCACCAACACGATTTCCCCTTTTTTTTTTTCGTGTCACACAGAACGATTTTAAAAGCAATGTATTTCTATTGGTAGTATGTTTCGTGCCTGCAGCACGTCTTTTTGTCCGTTTGGGTCTTGGAAGACCGGAAGCTGTGGGGTTCTTAAAAACATGTTCTTACTCAATATCAAGCCACAATTATTGTTTATTTATAAATCGTATAATTTCGGACTTTTTTTGTCATCTGTGAGGAAAAGAAATGAGGCTTCGAGCCTCAGAATACTGAAATCTGTATTTTTTTAAATCTTTTTTTCCTTCTAATTTGTTATTCTTTTCAAAATAACACACTGTTATTTACTCACCAATAACACACAATGATCCTTGTTTTTATTTATTTGTTTAATTCCATAATCTCGGGCTTTTTTGGCGTCCGTCAGAAACTGAATTTCAAAATGAAAATAAACGGAAACAGACGTAGGCCTATAAGGGACATTTCGAGCATCATTGCAATACACAGCCACTGAACTGATTACCCAAGATCCTCAGCTATGGTATAAGCTCGCTGATTGGATGTTTTAGCCGCAATGCATGTAGGGATATGGTGTTAATGCCATATAAAATCCGAAAAACATTTCTGAGTTTAGGATGGCCGAAGACACTACCCACACCCATAATCACTACCCATAATCCCCAGCTATCGTTTAGGACCACTGTCCCCGTGATTAGTCTTCAAGCTCTGGGATTGGATGTTGGAGTGGCAGTGAGCCAAGGTTACACCGAGCGTCAAACAGCTGTTTGAAATGGAACGAAACCACGCCAGACTATCCAAAACTGGAATCGAACGCCCCCCCAGAACCACACACTACACTATTGTGTTTCGCAAAATGTTCTATGGGACGTCTCTACTGAACGTTTTCGTTTTTCCCACAATTAGAAGTTGCCAGTATTAAACACATTGGTGTTATCAAATGTAAAACATATAATTAATAAATGGGTGAAAATCCATTGTGTCCATAATGCGCAGCATCAATATATAGCATTAATATATACCCACATGACAGCTCATTGCTACTTTGTAATTCTACTCCACTACAATTCAGAGGTTAACCTGGTATTTTTACTCCATTGCATTTATTTGAGTTACTTTGCAGATTCTGATTAATTATGTGAAATATAAACAACCCTTAAATCAGACTTTAGTTACACCTGAGTAAAATTCAGGTAAGGTGATTGTCAAGTGCCAACAATCAGGAGAGATATTTGATAGTTGGTGCTTGAGAAGACTATTGACATTCATTTTATGTTACATGTTTGTCCTGCAGGTCACCCTTGAAAAAGAGATCTTTTGATCTCAAGGGGCTTCACCTGGTTAAATAAAGGCTACAAACTAAACATGTATCTGCAATTGACATGAATGGAAACGAGTAATAAAGCATATTCATTACTCGTTATTCTCTACTAATAGTTAATTAAAGACTGCATATTATGGCACACCCCTTTTGCACATCCCTTTCAAGATGTTCAAAGGTTTATTGACATATCATACACAACTACGGTGTAGTTATGCAATGAATGAAAAACTTGGGTCACAGGTTCCTCAACAGTGCATTACAAGACATCTATCAATATGTGTGTACCTCCACCATTAAACTGTCATATTCTGCACATTTCTTATTCTATCTACATACATAAGAGTATAATTAATGTGTATAATATCAGTTAAAATAAGTGCTTCAACATAGTTAACATTGCAGGAAAGCAATATTTTAGACGTTAAGTACTTTGTCAGGCTTAATATTTATATGTAGATAGATACCCCCAAAGCTTTTTTCTTATTTAAAAGAAGACCTTAATCTGTTATTTAATGTTTAAATAAAGGTTAATTCGTTTTCTGATTTGCACCTCCTCCTATTAATATCTTTGCACATCCTGCACTAAACTGTTTTAATGTAGAGATCACTTATAGTATCTTCTTGATTTTTTATATTCTATATTTCTATCATTGACCTTCTACTTTCCCCCTACGAAAGTATGTACTCTTAATATTTAGTCATCAAATATAACACGTAAAAATAATAATTCAATAAATAATAATAATATATTTTAAATTGACAAACATCATATTATGTGTAATTCGTGGCACAATTCAAACGGGATCGAAATCTTTCTCGCTCCATTGACGGACTTCGCCTCTCTATCGCAATGATGCTACGTTCGTTTCCGGTTATTTTATTTTGAAATTCAGTTCCTGACGGACGCCAAAAAAGCCCGATATTATGGAATTAAACAAATAAATAAAAACAAGGATAATTGTGTGTTATTGGTGAGTAAATAACAGTGTGTTATTTTGAAAAGAATAACAAATTAGAAGGAAAAAAAATGCAGTATTCTGAGGCTCTGAGCCCCATTTATTTTCCTCACAGACGACACAAAAAGTGGTTAGGTATTTATCTCAATCTGCAAAGTAACTAATATCACAAATGATACAGTTGAAAGGAGATATTGGCTTTGAAATGTGTGGAGTAGAAGATGAAACTATAATAAAACGGTAAAATAATCAACATTTTACTTGAGTACATCACCGGACTTATTGTGCACCAAAATCATAATTTGAGAAACACTAACGATACACAAAAATCAACAAATATAACGTTTAAATGCCAGAAAGAAACATGAAATGGAAGTAACTGAATAAAGTACAAATACCTCAACATTTGACTTAAGTGCAGTACTTGATTAAAGTTAGCAATGCACCAAAAACGTCATCACAAATAACATATTTTTTCTGTATCCATTTAAAGTGCAATGTTTTTTTATACTCATGTATAAGAAGGCATCATGAAATAGAAATACTCAAGTAAAATTGAACTTGAGTTGAGCATACTTTTAACATGACACCGCTGGAAGTAGTATGCCCCAAAAGCATCATTTGAAAAACACTGACTGCACAAACAGAAAGTTACACACAAAACTTGCCTCATTTAAAGTGTGTTGACTAAAGAAAGTATGTTTCTGTTTGAAACAAAGTCCTCTCACCTGACTTCCCGGCCCCTTGGCTTCCCAGCAGGGCGAGCTTGATGTCGTTCATGTTTCAGATCCTCTCTCTCTGAGTCTCGGCCACTAAATGCTCCTCTCGGTGCAGACTGCATGTGAGTACAGAGCGTCCTCCTCCCTCCTCTTCAAAGGACTTAAACCCGGAGAGAGAGGAGAGGAGGGGAAATAGGCGCCCCCCCCCCCTCCTCTCTCCCTGCTCTCATTACTCTCACACCTCCTTTCTCTATGCTTTCTCTCTTTCTCCTGTATCCAACAAATCTCTCTCCTCTTTGTATCCTCTCAATCCGTGTCCCCCTCTTCTCCCTCCATATGTCTCTCTTTTCCTGCAGAGAGGTTAGGAACAGGTTGCTAAACTTGTTGTGCTGCTCCAACAGTGTGTATGTCTGGCTTCTTTCTGCGGACGTGTTATTCTATACTGTAACATAATTGAAGCCTATTTCCAGAAAAATTAAAAGTTATATTGATGAAAAAGGAAGTTTAATTGCAAGAATATACTTTTGCTGAATGTAATGCATGTTTAAAAAGCAAGAAATAAAAAAAGGAACTCGCCTTGTGATAAACCCGCAAGAGAAAAAGCATTTGAGCTCCATACTGCTTCAGAGATAATCCTTGATGTGGTTTAGAACAGGATGGCGTTTTATCACAGCAGAATTTAACCTTTTCTCCGGTAAAATTCTGATCAGGCATTAACTCCGACTCCTCTTTTTTAGGACCCAAAATCCGTGTTTCTCTAACAGGGCTGGAATAGAGGGGTATGAGCAGCATGAGGCATGGCTACAATGGGTGATCTGTTTGGTATTTTAAGCAAAGAAACTTCACAGACATGTTTTTATGGCCTTACAATATATGTTTCCAATATAGCATCATAGGTCCACTTTAAGTAATACATATGAGTTTTGACTAACTACATTTTAATGTTATTGTAAAGCAAATCTTTTTGTGGCAATATCTCATAACTAGGTACAAGTATTCATTTTAGAAATATAATAACTTAAAATGAAAAAACACCTAAACATGAGGAAAACGTAGGCCAAATGTTCATTCTTCGTTCAAGTGTCTGCAGGACTTTCATCATATCGTACAGTATTTAATTTTTTCAAATGGGTCCGACTTCCTGCCGAGGACCCGGACACAGCTCTCGCTTTGGGAGTACAGAGATTGGATGGCCCTGAGTAGAGACCCCCTCACCCCATACTCCCGCAGCACCTCCCGCAGTAACTCCCTGGGAAATCGGTCATACGCCTTCTCCAAGTCTACAAAACACATGTAGACCATCTCAAATTATGCTGCTTCTAATAAACATATTCAGAAACACGTGAGTTGTCTGACTGAACTGTGTTGTAGTACGTTTTATATCTATTTTCTCCAGCAGAGTTTTCTTCCATACATCGTGGCTCCATATTCAGGTAAACCAACTTTGTATATCCTCACATGCCGGAGTTATTGTTGCCTCTTCTGTGATGAGATCAGAAAACTATTCGGGCTTTGAGGAAAGTCACATTATGAGAAATTGAACCAATATATTTGATTGAAGGGAAATGCAGTGATTTTATGTGGAAAACATTTTTGATGACTTTGGTTTTGTGTTCAAAATCAACTTCTGCGGTTCGACTGAAGTAATAAGTAAAAGTTGAGGCTTTGTGTTAAAGAAATCACGAGAAGGCCGGCAATACAATATCATTTTAAGCATCTGTCACAGTCCTGACCTCAAACTAAATCGATTCAAACGAGCGATCCTTTTCCTTCAGCTTCGGCTGCCACACAAAGGATGGCACATGTAGCCAATAAATCATACTCCAGTGGCTTCGATTTCACAGGCGCTAACTTCAGCCAACAAAATGAATATCATCCAGACTGAAACCACATTTCTGTCCTCTTGCATGCTGGGCATTTTGGGCCCATTTCCAAACCAGTTTCATTTGATCGTGTGTTTCTCTCAGACACCCCCCCCCCCCCCCCCCTGAAACGCCCCCATTGGACTCCTTTGTTTACTATAGTGACATGTAGCACTCACACTTCTGTTGGCTAGCGCTCCAACACATTGTACTTGATACTCTAAGGGGCGTGACATCTCTAAGAGGTTGACCAATCACAACAGAGCCGGCCAGCTAACCAATCAGAGCAGACTGGGCTCTGGTTTCAGACAGAGGGTGAAAAGAGGTGCTGCAGCACAGGCAGTATGAGAGAAATAAAGAGCTTTTTGAACATTAAAGAATGGAAACATAGAGACACAATGACATTACTAGACTTATGCATCAAAATTCATATTTTGAAATGAATGCCACCAAATTTAGGATTACCAACGATACATTTTTTAAACATTACCAATGTAAACAAGGATTTGAAATACAGCGCATGATATCATATGTTAGTCTTAGCTGTCAATCAATAGAAATGTTTCCAAACCTCCTTTTTGCGAGTTTGAGCCGCTCGTTGTGTTGACATTAAGATCGTGGAGTTGGATCTTTAAATAAAACCAAAACTGAAACGATGAAATGGAAACAGCCTGACCACTGTGTGTGTCCAAAGTCGCTCATAATGCACGGCACGCAGACTGTATCGGCATTTTGAGATGTTTACCAAATCGTGCTCTTTCCATTCAGCAATGTTATGATATCATGTGTCCTAAAGATATTGCAGAAAAAATAATTGGGACCACGTTTTGTGGGCGTTCAGACGAGGACTAAAAACACGTCGCTTAAAGCCTTCAAGAGAAAACACGGGTAAATTATGAAAGAGAAAAATAAATGTTCCCTAATCAACATAATCTCTAAAGTAAGAATCGTAATCGCTGAAGCACCTGAGCTCGTGACCTCAATCAGCTGCAGAAAGAACGATATGCTCCAATAATACAGGAATTTTAAATTAAATCGTATGCTTCTCTTTGAGAAAACTTATCAATGGACATTCCTGTGTGGAAGACTCAGCCATCCATGACGGCTCTTAATCAGACCAAGAGGGAAAGACCATTTATCCAGCGCTGATCAACACGTGGCTGCAGAGGCTTTCACATGATAGGACGACGTCATGTGCCCACACACACACGCACGCACACGCACACACACACAC